>NC_079207.1:28427151-28665575 GCF_026745355.1 Beta vulgaris subsp. vulgaris | reverse complement strand
TGTTGAATGTTTCATTAATTCAAGCATTCACGAGGTATACCATCGGTACTTATGAAATTATGAACTTTCTTTGCAATATCTAATAATTTATGTTATGTATATGGTTGTGCTTTAAATTGAAGTTTACTCCAAGAGTCTCCTTGTGGACGCGATCAGTTTGGGTGGTTATGTCCAGTTTGTGTCCGAGCTGACAATTGTTTGCAAAACACAGCTAAGGTTAAGGAGTTTTGGCTATGTCTGCAAACAGCTAAACGTGCACAACATAAGTTCATATTTGCCCCTTGTTTTGAAGAGTATAATTCTTAACCTTATCCATTTTTAGCACTTAATAATTATTATCTAATACAAGTATGTAATCACATGATTGCTTCCTAACTTGATTTTGTGATTTTAGTTCCCATTGGTCGCTTCTTGTGATTTCTCCTTCAAACAACACAGTATATCGCTTGATTCTGCTGCAGCTCAACATCCACCACGATCCTTATTCCTCAAATCATGCATAAATAGGTATGTTTATTATTAGCTCCAACACGTCTTACTAATTTCTTCCTTTGTCCGCTTCTCACATGAAATTAAAATAACTACAGCTGCTTGAAGAAGGTTGGGAGAACAGGAATAGTTCCTCAGTGGAAAGCAATGAAGGTGACTCATATTATTTTTCTACTTCTTTCTTGTACAAAAAGCAAACATGTATGTTTCTTACATGATTTTTTAATGTAATTATTTAATTAGTGTGCTCAACAACCCAGGGGAACCGAGTGTGGGCTACTATGTGTTGAGGTTCATGTTCGATAAGCCTCAAATTGCAAGGAAGTTGGGGATATTGAGAAGGTATTGTACATGACAACCCATTTTCGCCTTTTTGGACCTATTTTGGCCTTTCAAGTTCAATTTACATACTTTTCCACTTTAAGCCACATGTTAGGACATATATAGTACTAATAGCAACATATATAACCATTAGAGTCAAGAAAAACCATTTCTCATTCTTTGAAACCCAATTTGGGTAAATGAAGGTCATTTAGGGCCGATATTAGACTTTCATGTTCATTTTCCTTAAATTCCCACATTAGCCAGTGTTAAGACATATATAGTACTAATAGCTACATATATAACCATTAGAGTCAAGAAAAACCATTTCTCATGCTTTGAAACCCAATTTGGGTAAATGATGGTCATTTAGGGCCGATATTAGATTTTCATGCTCATTTTCCTTAAATTCTCGCATTTAGTCCATGTTAGGACATTTATAGTACTAATAGCAACATATATAACCATTAGAGTCAAGAAAAACCATTTCTCATGCTTTGAAACCCATTTTGGGTAAGTAAAGGTCATTTCAGGCCGATTTTTGCTTTTCATGCTCATTTTCCTTAAATTCTCGCATTTAGTCACATGTTAGGACATATATAGTATTAATAACAACATATTTAACCATTAGAGTCAAGTTAAATCGTTTTTCATGCTTTGAAACCCAATTTGGGTAAGTGAAGGCCATTTCGGGCCGATTTTTGACTTCTTAGCTCAACTTTCATTAACCTCCCGCACTTAATCTCATTATTGACTTCTTATGTGTGTTTCATTATGATTGTTTTTATATAGGTATTCATCAAGGGCAAGCCAAGGGAGGATTCTTTCACCGCCACCGAGATAAACGAGGTTCGAGATTTGCTAGCTAGCTACCTTACCGACATTTGCATGTGAGGATGATGTCGTGGCTTCTTTGTTAGGATTATCTTACTAGCTACACTCACTTTATATGTTTATTTTTTATTGTAGTACTTATTTATAACTTCATTTGTAGTACATTATCAATATTATATATAATAATACCATTTTGAGTACTTTATACGACGCGTGCGTGAGATTTCTTCTAATTAAGGCAGGTTTAGATACAAGCTTTATATAATATATATATATATATATATATATATATATATATATATATATATATATATATATATATTATATATATATATATATATATATTAAAAACCTGATGCGGTTCTGGAGAAAACCGCATCAGATTGTTCCACCAGAGGTCCAAAACCTTGGCGCCAAGACCAAAATCTGATGCGATTTACGGGGAAAACGCATCAGATTTTAAGCTAATCTGATGCGGTTTTCCCCATAAACCGCATCAGATTGTGGTTTTCTGATGCGGTTTTTGACCACATCAGAATGTGTTACACACCTGCGGCGAGCCCATCTGATGCGGACCAAAACTGCATATGAAAAGCCAGTTTTGACCCATCAGGTGGGGTTTTTTCCACTAGTGTAGGGAAGTTGTTTACTAGGATACTTTTCTTTAGAATAGATTGACAATTCCAAAGCACAGGTTCATTGGGTGGGTTGTGATGTATGGAAGACTAAGGATAATGGACAAACTGCTCAACATTAGTGTGGATATGGCAGCTGAGTACTTGATATGTGTCCCAGGATTCTGAATCTCACACTCATCTTTTCTTCAAGTGTGATTATGCTATGAAGTGTTTGATGAAACTTAAAGAATGGCTTAACATGAATTCTTCTCATAACTATTTCAAGAGGATGATTCGATTTATTAAGAGTAAGAGATCTTGCTTTCAGAAGAGGGTAATTGTTTGTTGTGCTGGATGCTCTGGTGGGTGAGAAATGAGGAGTTTTGGAATAAAGTAGTGTGATACCCTGATGCAATTGTACAGAAATTGAAAAAATAGGTGATTATGCGTATACAAGGGATTCTCCCAAATAGGCTTAGTGATACAAATAGAGTTTGGTTTGACAATGTAGAGACATAATCGTGTCTCCCCATTTAAGGATTCTATGATGAAACATACCGTGATCTTAATTGGTCCGATCTAAGGGTAAATCAGTCTGAAAAGCCTATCAAAACTATTTCGAAAAGTGTTAAAAGTCCTATTTAAAAGCGCAATTATTATTCACGATAATTAATTGTATTTTGAGCCCAATTCTTTGAAAAGTTCAATTAATTGTTTAACTAATTAATTATTTTATTCTAATAAATACATATTTTAAAGATATTTTTTTATAGTTAAAATCAGATTTATCCTGTAAAATCAAATATATCTGTAGTTAAAAGATAAAAGAAAATATTTTAAAACGCGTTTTTATAAAAGCTGGCGAAGGCACGTCATGAGCCAGGAGGGCACCAGCTCGCGCCTGGCGGGTCTTGCGCCTAGCGCACAGCCTGCGCTAAGCACACTAAAACTGTCACGTAGAGTTATGTATCATATAGAGTCATGCGTCAAGTGCACCTCTCTGCATGAGACGCGACTTTTCTTTCTTATCTTTTTCAAAACGCGTACCAGGTGTACGCTTTCTACTGGGCATGTCGCGTCATGCATGTGACACGTTAGCCTATGCCAGGCGGAGCTGGCGCGTGAGGCGCAATGTCGTTGTCCCTGTAAATAGGCCCGATTTTCGTACACAAAGAGGGAACAAATTTTTCACATTTACACACTTCGAACTCGACAAATATATTACGAACCTCGCTCTCTACGAATTATAAAACTTTCCTACAAAAACTTATACCTTTCAAACACGAACACATTCAAACGTATATACTTTCATACATTTAGATTTTCAGGCTTCACGATTGATTGTCTCGAAGGTTGTCAATCTCGCAGACCTAAGCCACGATATAATCCTGAGGATGCTTAAGTAAATTAATTATTTTTATATTGAAGTTACTAATAGTTTTCTTTCCTGATCTAGATCTTTAATCTAAAATCGTTCTACTATATATTCTAACCCTATATTTCCTTTTTTTTTGTTTTTAAATATTATCATATGCGTGCCTAATTTTTCTACATATTATATGATTATCATGCTTTATTTCTTTTATCACCCACATGTTATTTTTGTTAATCAAGACCTAAAGAAATATTGTAACATTAATCAGATTAGTTTGAAAAACATGCTAGAGACCTGTAAATTGATTGCATAATAACATATCACTAAAATAATAGTCTATTTATGTGTTTCTTGAGCCAACCTAGACTATTTATTTTTAGGGTGCTTAAAACATTATTTGATTATTTTATTGCATAAAAGTTGACATGAATCAATATTTAGTAGAGGTCATCAATGAGCAACATAGTTCCTGACAGTGTTGTACCTCACCCTCGAACTCAATTTTCGGTTCACTTTGACCATCTATGGAGTCCAGACGGGGAAATCTACATTGGATAAGTCCCGAATTTATTCCTATGATTTTCCATATCCAATTTTTTCGGTGTTGCTATATCAATTTTATTACTTAGCAAAAAAAAAAGAAGATTATAATTAGTTACACTACCTTTCCAAAATCACTCTAAAGAGAGGCAATTAAGACCGCAACTTATATCCTATATAGAGTACCTACCAAAGTAGCTACTAAAACCTCTTATGAATTATGCACTGGTAAAAAGCCCAGTATAAAGGCATCTAAACATTTGGAGATGTCTAGCTGAGGCAAGGCCTTATAGGCTAGATGAAAAGAAATTACACTCAAGAATAATTAGTAGCTACTTTGTAGGATACTCAGAATGGTCAAGATGGTATGATATTTTTGATCGATCCAACTTTTAGATCAATTTTAGACACGGAAAATGACATGTTCTTTGAGCATGTTGAGTTTTTTTTTTTTTTTTTTTTTTTTTTTTTTTTTTTTTTTTGGGGGGGGGGGGGGGGGAGATATTTGTGATTTTGTCTTTCTAAGAGGAATTTATTCCCCTTCCTTCCATTGTTTAGCACAATGATAAAGATATAATTTTTGGAATTGTTCTAGGAACAATCCAAGAACCATAAGACTATATCAATTATATCTTTAACCAAGATCAAGTTACACATGTTATTCCTAAACAACAAACTCAAGCGCCTCAAGAACAAGTGCCACTAAGGAGTCCTACTAGAGAAAGGAGAAAAATGCAAAACCTGATGATTATATCATTTTTCTTCAGAAACATGAGGATGGCATTGAGATAACGGAAGGTGATCTAATCGACGTCGATTAAGTCATGAAAAGCCCGAACTCTCATAAGTGAATTGATGCCATGAATAATAAAATTAAATTCATGGAAAACAATGGTGTTTGGGAACTCATTTTATTACCCGAAGGTGAGAAACTTATTGGTTGTAAGTGGATATTTACAATCAAATGGGAGTTAATTAAAGCATAATATAATGAGATATAAAGATCGCCTTGTCGCAAAGGGATTTACTTAAAAGAGACTTTCTCTCTAGTTTCATCAAAAGATTCTTTTAGGACAATAATGGCTTCGGTGGCACACTTTGACCTTGAGATACATCAGGTGGAGGTAAAGTTTGCCTTATTCAATCCTGACATTAATGAAACAATATATATGGTGTAACCAGAAAGCTTTGTATTACGCGATGCAAAGAAAATGGTATGCAAATGAAAGATATCCATATATGTACTCAAGCAAGCTTCTCATCAATGATATTTTAAGTTTCATTAAGTCATCATCTCTTTTGGTTTTGAGATGAATATAGTTGAAGATCGTATATACCATAATTTTACGTGGGAGTAAGCATATTTTCCCGGTCTTATATGTTGATGATATATTGCTTGCCAATAACGATATAGGTTTATTGTATATTTGTATGAATTATGAAACCAAGAGAATTCTATCAAATACATTTGAATGAAAGCTCTTGGTGAAGCATCTTTTATATTTGGAATTAAGATACATCGAGGTCGTTCTCGAGGTATTCTTGATTATCACAAAGGAACCATATCGAGAAGGTTCTCAAATGGTTTCGCATGCAATTTTGTAACCCTGGTGAAACCTCTTATCTGTTGCTAAAGGAGATAAGTTTAGTATCGATCAATGTCCCAATTCAAAAGTAAAGAGAAGCAGGAGGTTCCTTATGCTTCGACAGTGCAGAGTATTATGTGTACTCAAGTGTCTAAGCGTTCGGATATTGCTTACATTGTTGTCATGAGACTTGCGCAATCCAGGATTGGATCACAAAAAGGCAGTCAAAACGTTTATGCAATATCTTGAGTGAAAAAAAGCTATATGCTTAGATATAGGACGTTGGATGAGTTGGATATCATTGAAGACTCCAAATCGATTCATTAGTGGAAAAAATGCTAAATGACACAAGATAACAGATCTAGTTATCCCAAAATCAGATCCGGTGATTTAGGTTTTTCGTGCAAATTGTAGAATCTATCAAGTGGGGTAACTGAAACTGATAAGTTCACTAATCTAGGTTAACCCAGCTTCGCCATGCATATTTAAATACCAAAATTTCCTCACAATCTCTCAAACCATCGCCACTCCTCACCATTTCCCTCACAATCTCTCATTTTACCTCTTCACCTCCCTCAAACTCATAACTTTATTTTAGGTTTTTTTTTTTCACCAGCCACCTTAATTCCCTCTCTCACTCATCCTCCTCCTTAACCCAAATCCATTCTCCTCTCCCACCAAAACCCTTATCACCAGTCCACCACCATCTTTCATCCCTCTTTCCCTAGTTATCTCACCCTCTTTCACCTTTTTCGCTCGTCATCATCGCACCCAGATCCGTCGCACCATGCACCAGATCATCATCATCTTCATCTTCGCTATTCTTCTTCGCACCCAGCCGCACCAACCATCAGATCACATCTTCACCGTCTTCTTCCCACCCAGTCGCACCAGCCACGAATCACGTACCACACACTAGCTACCTACCGCGCACCATAAGTTTTTAGATTTGTAATTTCTAAATTTATGAATTTCTGTAAGTTGTAAGTTTAATTTACGGTCTTTCTCCATGTACCACCGAATTTTCAATTTATTTTCCAGATTCCCTCACACTTTTCAAAATTCATGAGGTACCCCTCAATTTCATGGTAATACATCAAAAAACCCTTAATAACGAACGAGAGTTAACTCTATTAGTCATTAACCCTAATTAAAATCTAACTTTAATTAAACCCTCTAACCCTAACTCCTAAACCCTAACCCTCCAACCCTCTAACATTAATCCCTAACCCTAATTGTCCAACTACCACCAGCTACCTCAACTCACCCCTCATAGATTAGGGTCAGGGTATTATACTAGGGGTTAGGGGTGAAGCAGAAGTGGGTGGGGGAAGGGGATGGGGAAGGGGTAGGGCTTTAGAGGTGGGGAGTGGGATGGTGGTTGGGTGGCTAGGGTTAGGGTAGTAGATTAAGGGTTAGGGTTAGAGGATTTACTTAGTGATTAATGGATGTAATCTCCCATAAATTTATGACTTTTATAAATATAATTTAATGTATAGTTATATACTCCCTCCGTCTTTTATTAGTTTACCCCTTTTGACTTTTGACACTATTCACATACATGACTTTGACTATCTTTTGTAAGTTGTATTTAAGGAAAAATATAGTCATGTGAGATCTTGATGGATTTGTCTCAATGTGTATTATCCAAATATCAACTTTTTGTAATTTTTGCTTATCGAAAATTAGAGATATTAAGGTTCAAATTAGTATCTCGGCAAATGTGCCCCAAAGAAAGGGGTAAACTAATAAAAGACGGAGGAGTATATTTTAATATTTAAATGATTTATTTCTTCAAAGGTTGATTATTTCAAAGTTAAAGGAATTATTTTAATGATTTAAAGAAGTTAAACATTTTATCTAGTCATGCTTTTAAAAGCTTAAAACACTTTTTGAATTGTAAAAAGGATTTTTAATTCGGTATGAGGAACCCAAACACTCAATTCATCAATCATTAAACTCTAGTTTGAGCCCGATCACCTTCTCCTAAGCCCACAAGGGGAACCTATATAATCCCCCGAAATCCCAATTATTTCTCACACAACTTTATTTTCTCTCTCTTCCTCCCCAAAGATTTTGGTTCTCTCTCTCCTCTCTTTTTATTTTCTTTTTCTCTCGGTTTCTTCCTCCTTATGTTAGACCGCCACCGACTTCCAGCGCCATTTGTGGCTGTTGTTCCCCTATTTTCTGGTGTCCTCCCTCCTCTTTTTTTGTTGGTTGTTATTTTCTTCCTCAAGTTTTTATTTTAATGCAAAGTTTATATTTTTAATTTTTTTTTAATATGATTATGTTTAAAAGTTATAGTTTGATGATTTGACTATGAATCTAATATTATATACTTTATGTAGTAAGGAAATAAAAATCTAGATTTACTTATTATGTTTGAATTGGATTTTAATTATCAAAGATGGACTTTTAGGGTTTTATAGTTAGAAAATTGCAGTACTATATTATTTATAAAATGGAGTATTCTTATGATTTTTAAATATATTTAAATATGTTTAAAAAGAGTTTTAATATGTTATATGTTGTTGAGAATTTGAAAAGAGTATTGTTGATGAAGTATTTATGAGTTAGAAACATGGGTTTTTGAGAGTTTTTAACAACTAGTGTAGTAGTAATATACTAGGAGGTTTTAACACTCAAGTTTTAATGATGGAAAAGGTTTTAAAACAACCTTAGAATGGGTTTAAAGTATTTTGTTATTGCTGTAAATTTGTAAGGGATTGATTGTGAATTTATATTGGTTGTTTTAGGCGAGAATTCTCTTTAGGCAACTTTTAAAGTTGTGAAAGTGGCATCTCGGTTTGTCTACACAAGGTACGTACATACCTATGTGTTGATTGGATTAATATTATGATTCTAAGGATGAGAATTATGTAGTATCATGTATGATGTATAGGAAACTATTTTTAGTTCATATGTGATTTCTATTAAAGTTGGATTTGCATGTTTTATGTCGTTGTGTGAAACATGTTGGTTGTGATTTTTAGATTATGTTTGTATGGAAGATTGATGCAAGCATATATGGGATTTGAGAACTTTATTTTATTTATTCACATGAAGGATAAATATTTATGTTGATTTGGATCATGATTGAATCATGTTGTTCCCTTTTGATTACATAATTACTTTACAAGGACCGAGGGCCTTATTTGGTAAGTGGATTTAATACCTATGAAAGGTTGGTTGGTTGTTGACTTGGTTCAACGGATAAAGGAAGGTTATGAAATAAAGTTGGAATTAATCTTGGGTTGCTAAGTTGTTGTTGATCACCTTATCTAATCCTAAGATAAAAATGGAAGTGTATGATTGTTTGATGATTATATTATTTGTCCTACATGTGAGTAATAACAAGTGAATTGTTAATCATGTAAAGTGACACGTGGATAGCAATAGCTTTAGACTTGTGCACGTCTCAAGTGTTGCACAAGTATGAGTTGGAGTACATGGTGGTAGCCCATGGCTTTTCTTGGGACCGGATTAATCAACGCGTCCTATTTTTATTTTAAAGGTTCCTCGATATCGTAGGTGAAGGGAATACGGAGTCGCGTCCGTATTTTGTCTTCTAAGGGGAAGACTGGTTTTGGTTTAGACAACTCGTTTCATTGACTATTCCATCTAAAGTACTAAACTGAGGGATTTGAGGTGTATAGTGATGCTTCAAAGAATGGTTTGGGATGTGTTTTGTAGCAAAATGGGAAGGTGATTGTGTATACATTGCGTAAGTTGTAACTGTATGAGGCTAATTACCTTACCCATGATTTAGAGTTAGCTGCTATCGTATTTGCCTTGAACATTTGGAGACATTACCTTTATGGGGTGACCTGAAAGATCTTTACCGACTATAAGAGTTTGAACTTTTAAAGTACATTTTCACCCAGAAAGATCTCAATATGAAACAAAGGAGATGGTTAGAGTTGATCAAAAATTATGACCTAGACATCCAGTATCATGAAGGAAAGGCGAAGTAGTTGTTGATACTTTGAGTAGGAAGTCGAGCTATATAGTTTGTGCGGAATTGTGTCGAGAAATCGTGGGGAGATCGAGGCAAGATTGAGTGTTTTGTCATTGGGATTGTCATTTTTGACGAGATCAAAGAGGGTCAAGTTGGATATGAGCACCTAGATAAGATTAAGGAAAATATGAAGCAAGGTAAGGAAGTCGGCTTTAAGATTCATGATGATGGAAGCTTGAGGTTCAAGGGAAGGTGGTGTGCACCCAGTAAATGGTGATTTTGTCATTTTTCCCATTAAGCATGATTCACATACATCAAATGATGGAATTATACCATCCTTTTTGTGAATCCACTTTTGGTTTATATGATCCAGTCGACAATGCCAAATGTAGGTTAGGTTGGAATCATTTGATTTTTGTTTCTTGCTATCTATGTTATAGACTGGTAATGACTTTTCAAGCACATATAAGCCATTTATCAATTTAGCATTGACATAGAACATATTATTGTAAGAAATTAAACAACACTTGTTCTTTATTTCAAAACAAAACCCTTCAGAATCCAAAACTGAAATAGAAATTATGTTCTTAGTTATTGCAGCAACAAAATAACAATTATTTAGTTCTAAAATAAGCCCAAATGGCAAGTGTAGACTATAGCTCCCTATGGCAAGTGCATCAACTCGTGCCCCATTTCCAACGCATAACTCTAACTCGCCTTTTGCCAGCTTCCTACTTCATTTTAGTCCCTGCACATCATTGACTATGTGAGAACCATAATCGGTATCAAATACCCATAAAGAAGTAGAAGTCAAATTGATTTCTATAACATATATGCCTGAAGTGGAAGCCCCAGACTTTTTTTCCTCCAAGTATATCAGGCAGTTCCTCTTCCAGTGTCCTATCTTGTGAAAGTGGAAGCACTTGCTTTCCGCAACTACCTTCGGCTTGGCGGTTGGCTTAGGTTTTTAGCAACAATGGCAACTTGCTTGCCTTTGTCCTTCTTTCCCACCAATTTCTTCTTGAAACCCTTTCCCTTTTGAACCATCAAAACCTTTTTCTTTAGTTCAACCTTAGGGATGTTCCTTTCAGCATTGACCAACAATCCATGCAGCTCTGCAAAGTCTTTTCAGACTCATTCATATTGTAGGTCATTCTGAACTAATTGAAACTTCAGGCAGTGGTGGAGAATAATGTAGTAGCCAACTCAACCTATAAGGGAATCCAAGTCATTCCATGTTTTTGAAAAGACCCATCATTTCGAAAACATGGGGGCCAACAGCTTGACCCGGCTTCAAGTGGCATTCAAGTATCTCCCTATTAGTCTCATACCGCTCAACTCGGGCCTGAGTTTTAAACATGACCGCATCTCTTGCATGATCGTATAAGTATCCTTGGTTTCGAACCTCTTTTGGAGGTTCGGCTCCATGGCTGCTACATCAACAAGTGATTGGTATAGACTTATCACTAGCCTGTTTGCACGACGTTTTCTGCTCATTGATTCATCAGTTACACTAGGAAGGGGTATCTAAGATTCCTCTCGACCCTCAAACCTCAGAACGAGTCTTAAGGTCCTTTCCCAATTAAGAAAATTTTCACCATTCAGTCTGTCCTTTTCAGAAAAGGATGAATGTTGAAACCGGAGTTGTTGTTGTTATTAGACATGATATCTACAGACAGAAAGATAAAGCAAAGTTCAATTTTATGTTTATAAAGCAACCTAAAACATGTAAAAAGTTTCTAGGTTGACCACCTATTCAAAATTAAAGTCCCTATGAATAAGTGATTTACAAGATCCTATCAACATGAAACAGTAAGCAGACGGAGGCCTTATCTTGACGTTACATTATCAAGGTAAGTAAACTCTTTTACTAATTATAACAATTTATAACTCTTGTTTAATGGATAAACATCGCATGCTTAACTATCTCTTGCTTCAAAATTCAAAACGCTTTTGATAATTTTGTTAAGGACAACCAAACTAAGTTGTAAAATTCGCAATTTTACCTTATATCCCAAAATTAATGATAACACCCTGCGGAGGCATGACTATTACTATTAATTAAGGGTTTGATAAGTACTTTATGTTTGGAAAAGCAAACCTTAATATTTACGGGCTAAGTTTATTGTTGTTATGAATTAGTGAACTCTAGCGCATCAACAAACAATATAATAAACTTATAAGCATTTTAAAGAATAATAAAATGCGAAAATAAATGATCTAGTATGGCCCCAATCCTAAAACTAAGCATCAATGGCTCCTTCCGGACTCTTCATGGATCTCCATCCACCTTTACCATGGGCCTTCTCTTGATGGGCTCTTCTTTGGATTACATAAGTATCAAAATAATTTAAATAATAAGTAAATTAAATAAATGACAAAAATACTTCGATACGCAGATCGTATTTAAAATTACAAAAATACATCACGATACGCAGATCGTATTTTCTAACTTAATTTGGGCGATATTAGTCATACATAGCAAATATATCATAATATAAAAGCCACATGATAATATCATATATTATACTTGCCAACAATTAAAATATCGTCAAATATTCTTAATTAAAGCAAGAAGATAAATAATTTAAGTAATTTCTAACCACCTAATAAAGATTCAATCATATAAAATCTATAGCCTACCTATTTTAATTAGATTAGAAAAATCAAATTATGGATTGAATTTATGACCAAGTCAATAAATAATTAACATAATTGAAATTTACTTATCTTTCTCAAAACTGTTTTTAAAATTTTGAAAACAAAAAACAGCCTCAAACTTTCGGCTAATTATAGTCACGTTTTCTGTAAAAAAAAAAAAATTAAAATTTTACAACCTGGAAAAAAACGTGGAACTTCAGCAGCACAAGGTTGCCTTCCACGCAAGTCTCGCCCAGAAGACTTTTCGGCCAAAAATCCGGCGACCCTTTTAGGTCACCTCACCGGCATCTCGCCGGTCGCTCCCTCGATCCGACGCTGGAGGCCGACGTTTTCTCCTGCGGCAGCGAGCATCTGCTCTGCACGTCGAACGTGCGTCGAGCGAGGCTGCGCCACCTCCTCTTTTTCCCACGCGACTGGTCGGTGATAGTCAGCATCACCCCTTCCCACCGGCTTCTGATAAGAGGTTTTTAGTGTGTCGTTAAGGCACTAAGAACCGCTTTCCAAACAATTTTTATAGTCCTAACAAGCAATTACTAAGGGAATATTAAGGGCAAGTCAAGGGTCGATCCACAGGGAAACAGGGATTGGTTAAAGTCTATCAAGTCTAGACTACCTAATTGAAGGGCATTTGGGAGTTTGAAAGAGTTTTGGTATCGATTAAGTCTAACTAATAGCACGAACAAGCAAAGAACACGAGTTTAAATATCAGATAAAAGACAGTAGAGTTAAGGTTACTAGTATGAATAAGAATAGCCAATGAATGCTAATGCGATTGTGATGTACGGAGATGATTATGCAAGGTTTAGTTTCCCTCTAAACTACTTGAGTCCTCTCTCGAATGGTCCTAAAGAATAATCACTTAATCAATCAATTAAATCCTCTCTCGAATGGCCTTTAGTCAATTGATTAAGAGGTTCAATAAGTTCGGAAAACCCCAATAAAGGATCCCCTTAATTAATTTCTACCCAATATCTTGGCCTATAAATTAAGTTGATTCTTGGGGATGATAAAAGAGTCAAAATTCGATTAAAGAACTTTTGAAATCTAGATACCAAAGTATAAATGTGATCAATATCTATCCTAAGGTTTCAAAACACCAAGATCAATGCATAAACTTCTCTAAACATCACAATCACATCAACAACATATTTAAAACCCTAATTCATACTTTCACCCTAACCCTAGGTTATGAAACTACTCACTAATCATGGAGTTAAAGCAATTAAACAATAAATCTATGACTAATCTAAGGCTAAACATGATTAAGTAATGATTAATCTAATGGAAATCGCAATCAATAAACTAAGAGAATGAAGATCTAAAATAATCTAAGAACAAAAACGAACACCAAAAGAATGAATTAAAAACTAAAACTTTGAACTAAGATGAACGAAAAGTACCTTCAATATCAATGGAATCACAAACTATGATCACTAATTTCAATTACCAATGAAAACTAAAGTGTTTTCTCTCTAACACAAAACCCTAGAATGTTGTGTGAAAAACTAGAATCAAGCGTAAGTCTCTAACTCCCCACGAAAAAGGGTTTAATAATCTAAATTTTTATTCCGGAACGCATGGTGCGGGCGCACCATTAGGAAGTGCGGGCACACCATGCATAGGTGCGGGCGCACTAGACGTCAGGTGCGAGCGCACCCGAGTCTTCTGTCTCAGGGTGAAAATCCTTCGTGGATGGTGCGGGCGCACCTGACACAGGTGCGGGCGCACCACGGTCGTCTGTAATATGCTTCAAGATTGGCCAATGGTGCGGGCGCACCAGTAACGTGTGCGGGCACACCATCGTGTGCGGGGCATACCAAGCACACCTCATGCTCTCTCTCATCCTCTAGCTCGTTCCCTTGTGCCATGTCTCTCATTACTCGTCCCCGAAAAGGGTCATACCTGCAATAAAAACACGAGCAAACATGGTGAAAGCATATGTGCTAGAAGTTCGATCAAAATAGATCGAAAATCTAGCAAAATGTCACTATGATCAAGTGAATGAAATAGAAGGGGAAAGTGAGTAGAAAGGGGGAAGAAAAGGGGAAAAGGGAGCCAAAACAAGCCAAAAGAGAGTCATAAAGTGCGTTAGGAACGCACTTATCAAGCTCCCCCAAGCTTAGCGTTTTGCTTGTCCTCAAGTAAACCAAGAGTGAGAATGAAGGAAGGAAGCTAATTGAAAAGGGAAACATGCAACAAACTAACCTATATGCTCTAAATGCAAGGTTACAAGCATGACATGCAAGCTAAATGAGTTCATAGCAAGATTTAGGAGACCAACCAAACACAAGAGGGAAGATGATTAGGAAGCACAAGAGTGACTCTAAGGTCTCAATCCACGATCAACCGAGTCTTTTGAAAAAAGGCTTTCCAGATGATTCTCACTCTTCTCCACTTCCAAGACCCAAGTTTGACTCCTCCCTAGCGATGCTCAACCATAATTGCTCGCCTCTACCACGTTTTGATGACCCTCATCATGACTTGCACAAAATCTCGCTCGCACTACTAAATAGACCAAGTCCAATTTAGAAGTCAAAACGGACTTTGTTAAGGTTGTAACGGGGCTAGGTTAGGGGTTGACTGGATTATATTCTAGGAATGTGGTGCAAAAAGGGTAAGTGGAGTACAAACTAGGGGTAAATACTCCCCCAAGCTAGTCCTAACACCAATCTCAATTAAAGAAATCTCACACATAACCTTGATTTTCACTTGTCTCTTTTTCACTTTGTGAACTTTTTCATTTTTCTCATCAATTTGATCTTTTTTTTTTTCACTTTCAATAAAAAACCAAATCAAACAATAAGATCGTTATTTCTTTTATTTCTTTTGTCTTTCTTTTTCACAAAATTTTTCAACTTTTTACCATACAAGCACAGTTAACTCACTTTCAACCAGCTTATACTAAACAACTAACTCAACGCAAACTAGACATGCACTCCACTTTGGGGAAAGTTTGGCTATGACTCATTATGGGTTAAGCAAAAATAGGATAGAAAGGCTCAGATGGGTTGAGAAGTATATTATGCAGGTTTCAAGCTTTTTTTTGTAGCTCCTATTACTAGCAAAAGAAACGCCCTAAATCATTTTCTAGAGGCTCGTTATGTAATTTGGGGAGCTAAAATGCAAGTCACAAGTTACGATCAATGGTGAGGGTTGTGAGTGAGTCTTACGGGTTCTTGGCCCTCCTTCGGGATTTGTCGCACAAGGGCAAGGAATCCATTCATCCAACTCGCCTAATTTCAAACTCTACCAAAAGTTATCTTTTCAAGAGACGCTTAAAGTCACAATGGCTTCCAAAATCATCAAGTCTAATATAAGGAAGGTCTTCCAATCAAGTCATGAACACTTTAGCCACAAATCATGCATGCAACCAAGCTATCCTAAATGCAGAAAAAAGAAGAAAAAGAATAAAAGAGGAAAATATTTTTGTTTTTTTTTTATAAATATATGCAAAGCAAAACAAAACTACAAAAGCAAAGCTGTACAGGTGAAGAGAAGTCAGCAGGGGTGGGGGAAGTCAAAACCAACAGACAGGAACAATCACCAACTGATACCGAAAACCAATGAGAACCCTAAATTCTAACCATCGATGACCCCAAAGCTCCCAAAGATATAGACATACATGCAAGTCCCCCAAGCTTAAGCGAAACTCCGTGCTCGGAGTTGCAAAAGGAGGGAGGAGGGGTAATGAAAACTTAATATTCCCACCATTACCCCCATCGGGAGGGGTAAGGGAAATACCCCAGATACCCATCAGGATAGTAAGACGGGTAGTGGGGATAAGGACGGAAAGAAGGCTCCTCAAACGGCCCTTCTTGAGGGTCGAAAGAAGGAGGATAGTGGGGATGGTTAGGGAAGGGAGGCTCATGTCCGGAGCGGACATTGGTGAGGTGAGAGCGCCAAGCCACCCTAGACACATGGTCAAGGTCGGTGCGGATACCGACAAGAGTAGCAGTAACCGCACGGTGATTGGCCTATTGAGAGGTCTGCATCTGGGCTATAGCCGCCATGACGGAGCCCATATCGAACGATTGAGAGGAGGAAGCTTCGGCCACCTCATTCTCAGGAATGTGGTTGTCGGACCTCGGAGCTCGTGGAATGGCCTCCGTAGGGATGGACTGAGTGACAGTCCTATCAGGGACATCCCGTGGGGCGACAAGGGTTGGGGGAACCCACCAACGGTTTTCACTGTTAGCGGGGAGGTCCCAGATGAAGTCGGGCCCTATAGAACAATAAGGTTGCCCCCCCCCCCCACAAGCCAGATGCAGTTATCCTTCTGGTAATTGCGCAGAAATTTCATCTGCTGCAGACTCACACCATCCAATTTTTTGGACTGACCGACAGTAGGCACGCTAGCTTCCAAGCGAGCCAGGTCATCGTCCAACTCGAGGTAGGACGCTATCCTGGTGATCATCCCACCACAAACGATCTCCCCAGATACCGTAGTGCCCCCCCGAATCTCCTGCAGTCGGTTAAGGAAGAGTGCGACAAAGTTAATTCGGGCTCTATGGTGGGCCCCGTCAGTGGACAACCAAAGAACCAGCAGCTCGTCCTTTCTCAACTGCCCGACTTCCTGTTTAGGAAAGATGGTGTAAACCAACATCCTATGGAAGTAACGGAGAGCAAGATGGATGATCTCCGACGCTTTGGACGAGTTCGTCCGAAATGGAGTCATGCCGTTGGTGATCTTAGCCGCCATCTTGCTCATTGTATCCCTGCTAGATGGTGCCCAAAGGGCTCACAGGGAGCTCTAAATCCATCCGAATGCCTCATAAAATTCGTCAAAAGAGTTTCTAAATTGATTAAACATCCGAACTGAAGTTAGACAAACCCGTGTCCGCTTCCCTACTTATGTTCAACGTACTCAAAAATTCGAGAGTACGCTAATCATAAGTAGGTTCACGGATGGCAAGGAAGTCCGATAGCCCGACATTACCTGCCATCTCCCTTATCATTGAGTTGATTCTAAGGTAGAAGCAGGTAGTGGAGTTCATAGAACTTTCGTTGGGACGAAAGTGTGCGCTCAGAAAGTTGTGTAAAAATTTGTTATGAGCGGCATTGGAAAATCTTAGAGCATAGAGGGGAGGGGGATGAGAGCTAGACGAGGGTCCTTGTGAAGAGGACCCGGTCTTTGCTCGCTTAGACCTAGATGAGCCTTCACCACTATATTCTTCCCATGGTGGTAAAAATTTTTGTTTTGCAAAAGGGGAAGGATAAGTGATGATCTGCTGCAACGACACACCACAAAACGGACTCTCATCACAAAGAAACACACAAGAAGAAAAAAAATCAACCACACAAAGAAACACACAAAGAAAGAAAATCAAAAAGAAAGAAAAACTAATCCTAGAATCTACCAGCTAGCCAATCCACAAGCAATAGCAACCAAATTGCTAACAAGCAAGAGTATCACCACTCACAAAGAGACTTTCAAGACAATTTCACCAAACCAACCACAATTAGTTCACAAGAATCAACAACACCTAGAAGTTAATGCAATGTAGTTCACAAAAAGTCATAATAATATGAAATTATCACAAACAACACAAAATTGCACTTGTTCACCACAACATCAAACACAAATATGAGCAAAGTTCATGAACAATCAAAAATTTATGGAAAACAAGCATGCAATCTAAAAGAAAACACACTAGAAGTCCAAATTACTAGATTATTGATGAAAAATCAAGGATGAGAAGAGAGTTACCAACATGGAGATGAAAATCCCCAAATTTAAAACCCAAGAAATTCAAAACCTTGCAAAACCCCAAATTTTGTGCTCTTGGATGTTGAAGAGAGGAAGGTGATGAAGATTCCGGTGAGAAAAGTCGTCGGAAGTCGTCGGATTAGAGTAATGGTGGCCGGATCTAGAGAGGAGGAAGAGAGAGAGAGTGAGTGAGTGTGAGAGAAATTTTCGAGTTTATGAGGAATAGAGTAGTGAAAGCCGAAAGAAATGTGAGAGAACCCGTGAAAAATCGCCCAGCCAGGTTTGGTGCGGGCGCACCAAAGTCTTCTGTTTTTTTACAAAAACAATCGGCAGACATGGTGCGGGCGCACCATATTTTTTTTTTTTTTTTGAAAAATTTTTGTAAGGTGCGGGCGCACAGTGACTAGGTGCGGGAGCACCTAAGTCTTCTTTTTTTTTTTCTTAAGAGCGTGTTCAAAATCTAGTGCGGGCACACCTTTTGGAGGTGCGGGCGCACCTAACTATTTTCTCGATTGTTTCCAAAGGTGCGGACACACCTGGAGGGGGTGCGGGAGCACCTACCTCTTCTGTTTTTCTCGAAAAAATTTTAAAACATGGTGCGGGCGCACCATCCGATGTTTTCGAAAATCATTCCTCTTCATTTACTCCTTTTTCACTCAATTTTATTTTTTTCATAGAACTCATAAATCCCAAAGTAGCTCTCACGGCCAGCTGATCGATCAAAAGTCTAACTAATAAACAAAATAAAAATAAAAGAAAGGGAAGAAAAGAAACAGGTTGCCTCCCATGTAGCGCTTGTTTTAAGTCATTAGCTTGACTAAAAAGCATACGTCGATCATAAGAGTCGCTCAGGTGAGCGAAGGATCAAGCAACCAATGGAACCAACGGCATGAGAATCATGATAGAGCTTCAATCTTTGACCATTCACCCAAAATGGACCGTTCTCACCCATAACCTCATAAGCTCCATATGGAGTAGTTGTCAACACGGAGAAGGGAGCCGACCACTTGGACTTTAACTTTCCGGGGAAGAGCTTTAGTCTTGAGTTGAATAATAAGACTTTGTCCCCAACCCAGAATTCTCGTTGTTGAATCCGGTGATCATGCCATTTCTTCGTTTGCTCTTTGTATAGTCTAGAACTCTCATAAGCGTCAAAACGAAGTTCTTCGAGCTCTACTAACCTTTCCTTTCGAGCTTCTCCCGCCAAGTGAAGATCCATGTTGAGCTCCTTAACTGCCCACCAAGCCTTGTGCTCTAGTTCAACCGGCAAATGACATGCTTTGCCATACACAAGGCGATAGGGAGTGGTGCCTATAGGCGTGTTGAAAGCCGTGCGAAGAGCCCAAAGAGCGTCATCAAGCTTCAAAGACCAATTCTTTCGTGTCCTATTGACCATTCTCTCAAGGACGTTCTTAACCTCTCGATTCGAGACCTCAACTTGGCCTTGGGTTTGGGGGTGATAAGGAAGACCTACTTTGTGATTCACCCGTATTCTTCAATAGTGCTTCTAATTGCTTTTTGGCGAAGTGTGAACCGCCATCACTGATCAAACACGGGGCACCCAAATCGAGGGAAATATGATCTTCTTCAAGAGCTTGGTCACTACCTTATGGTCATTGGTAGGAGAGGCAATGGCTTCAACCCATTTTGTCACGTAGTCGACCGCAACAAGAATGTACACATTCCCACAGGAAGGAACGAATGGACCCATAAAGTCGACTCCCCAGACATCAAACGGCTCAACCTCAAGAATGTTCTGTTGAGGCATCTCATGTCGCTTTGTGATCCACCACTCCTTTGACATCTATCACAAGCCAACACAAATTTCCGGCAATCCTTTTGCAATGTGGCCAAAACATACCACATTGGAGCACCTTAGCAACAGTTTTGCTTGCTCCACCGTGCCCTTCACATGCCAAAGTATGGCAATGAGTCAAAACAGATGTCATCTCATGATTAGGAACACACCTCCTAAACACTCCATCAGCACACTTCTTAAAAAGGAGCGGGTCATCCCAGTAGAACCTTGAAACCTCTAAGAAAAACCGCTTCCTTTGTTGGGAACTAAAATCATGAGGCTCAATCCCACAAGCCAAATAATTCGCATCGCGAATCATGGAACCTCATTATTCAGAATGGCGAACAATGCTTCTTCTCTCAAATCCTCATATAGGAATCTCCTCCAGATTATCAAGAGGGAGGCAAGAAAGATGGTCAGCTACCACATTCTCCGTCCCCTTCTTCTCTTTCATCTCAAAATCAAACTCCTGAAGAAGCAACACCCACCTAATGAGCCTAGGCTTGGCATCCTTCTTACTCATCAAATACCGGACCGCAGAATGATCCGTATACACCACGCCTTATTACATGTCAAGTAGGAACGGAACTTGTCAAAAGCAAGACACGGCCAACATTTCCTTCTCCGTAGTTGCATAGTTCCGTTGAGCATCATCCAGAGTCCTACTTGCATAGGCTATCACATGAAGCCTCCCTTCCTTGCGTTGCCCAAGAACAACTCCCACTGAAAAGTCACTAGCATCGCACATTAGTTCAAAAGGCAAGCTCCAATCCGGAGCTTGCACAATGGGGCAGAAGTAAGGGCTTTTTAAGAGTTTCAAAAGCCTTAGTACAAGACTCATCAAACTCAAAATCAACATCTTTTGAAGTAGATTCGTCAATGGTTTGGCTATTTGAGAGAAATCCTTGATGAAACGCGGTAAAAACCAGCATGTCCAAGGAAAGCAGCAACTCCCGTCACCGAGTTCGGTGGCGGAAGCTTCTCAATAACCGAAACCTTTGCCGGATCTACTCAATACCCTTTTTCGACACTTTATGCCCAAGTACAATGCCTTCCTCGACCATAAAGTGACACTTCTCCCAATTCAGACGAGGTTCGTCTCTTGACACCTTTTTAACACACATTCAAGATTAACCAGACATGTGTCAAAAGACGAACCAACACACTAAAGTCGTCCATGAACCTTCAATGGAATCTTCTAGCATGTCAGAGAAGATTGCTGTCATACACCTTTGAAAAGTGGATGGGGCATTACACAAACCAAAGGGCATCCTTCGATATGCAAATGTCCCATACGGACAAGTAAAGGTGGTTTTCTCTTGGTCATCCGGATGAATGGGGATTTGAAAGAATCCGGAATAACCATCGAGAAAACAGAAGTGTGAATGACGAGCAAGCCTCTCCAACATTTGGTCAATGAAGGGAAGGGGGAAATGGTCTTTTCGGGTGGATTTGTTCAGTTTTCTTGTAATCAATACAGACTCTCCACCCAGTGACAGTCCTAGTTGAGATTGTTTCTCCTTTCTCATTCTCAACTATAGTCATGCCTCCTTTTTTGGAACCACGTGAATCGGGCTCACCCACTTATCTGAGATAGCATAGATGATTCCCGGTCCACGTAGTTTCAAGATCTCCTTTTTCACAACCTCTTTGAGGTTGGGATTGAGCCTTCTCTGATGCTCGATGGAGGAGGCATTACTATCGATGAGATGGATACGATGCATAGCAAGAGAAGGGCTTATCCCTTAAGGTCATCAATCGAATACCCAATGACATCTTTATATTTTTGCAAAATTCCAATCAGTTTTGATATAGAAATGTCATCAAGACTCGAATTGACAATAACAGGATAAGTACATGCATCATCAAGAAAAACATATCTAAGAGAGGAGGGAAGGGGTTTGAACTCTACCTTGGGAGGAGGCTTAGAACACTCCTCTTTATCAGTGGATGATGTAGCTAGAACCTCAAACGCCTCATCTTGTGTTCCTCTTCCATGTCCAAGTAAGGGGTCGGTAAGAGTAGCATACAATCGTCCCAGTATCACCACACTCATGGTGTCCTCTACCTCATCTTCCACTAGGCTTACCCGGCAAATTCTCTCCATCATAGGTCTCTTCATGTCTTAGAGAACTCAAACACACCCGCTCATTAGCTACCTCAACCTGATTGTGTCGTTTTTGCAGTTTATCACGGCACCCAAAGTCTTTAGAGCTTCTCTTCCCAGAATAAGAGGAGTCTCAGGATCTTCCTCCATATCCATCACCACAAAGTCGCATGGTACAAACACATGCCCAACTTGAATCGGTATATCCTCCAACTCACCACAAGGGACTCTCACAGTGCGGTCCGCCAATTGAATCGTTTTGCGCGTAGGATGAAGAGGAAATTTAGGTGCTTTGCAATAGAAAGGGGCATCAAATTGACACTGCTCCAGATCGGCCAGTGCACCCTTAGGCTCTAATCACCTATCTTCACCGGCAAGGTGAAACTCCCGGGATCTCTTTGCTTCTTGGGCATAGTTCGTTGCACAAGAGCACTCACTTGGTAAGGTAGGGAGATAAGCTCATCTTCAAGTTTTCGCTTATTGGAGAGGATCTCTTTCAAGAACTTAGCATAAGCTGGCATTTGAGACATAGCCTCAAGGAATGGGTGTTGATTTGCAGGCTCTTCATCACATTAGAAATTTAGTGAACTTGTCACTCAACTTTCTCTCTACCAACCTATGAGGATAGGGAACCGGAGGCACATAATTTGGTTGGTGGAGGTGATGGCAATGGTTTTTGTCACCAACTTGAACATGTGACTCATCTTTCTCCTCAACTTCTCTTTCTCAGTTTCCTCAGCTCCATCTCCTTCTCAACAACCTCAGCTTCTTCATCCTTCTAACTCCCCATTGGCATCTTAGGACCCGCATAACTTGTTCCCGACCTCAAATGAATGGCTTTGGCTTGATGGAGGTTGGGGAGGATGGGTTGGCCGGAAGTTGATTTGTGGGGGTGAGGGATTCTTCTCAGCTACTTGGGCAATTTGGGTTTCAAGCATTTTGTTGTGGGCTTGTAGCTCTTGAAACCTTTGCTCATGGTTTTGGAGAATTTGGTTCATGGATTGGAGTTGTTGGAGAATTTGGAGAGAGGTTGGATCGGAAGATGGTGTAGGTTCGGGATTTTGTTTGGGGAATGGAAGATTGGAGGGAGGTTTTGGGTTGTTGGTCCTTTGATGTGGAGCTTGGTAGTGTTGGACCCTTGTGAGGAGGAACCACCTTGGTTATAGTTTTGGTTTTGGTTGTACCCTTGCGCAAACCCTTGGTTGTGAGCTTGGTTATACCCTTGTTGAGGTTGATTCCATCCTTTGAATCCTTGGGTATAGTTTTGCTGAGGTTGTCTCCAACCTCCTTGTTGATTGTTCCTATACCCTTGTTTCCTTGATATCCATCTCCTCTTGAATTATTGCCGCCACATGCTCCGAATGGGTACCTCCACAATAAGAAGTATCATGGTTAGTACCACCACAAATATCACAAGAAAAAGAGTTTACCTGTGAAGGAGTAGACGATGCAAGATTGATCTTGGAGAGCTTCTTGTCGAGTTGGTCCTATGCTTGAATTTGATCCATGGGCAATTTCAAACTTTCCGCTCTTCTTAGGTTGAGCACCTCTTCGTCTTCCACCCCATGAGTAGTTCTTGATCACTTCCTCAATTGTGGACTCAAGTTGTTCTTGCGGGATCTTAGATAGTTGACCTCCCGCTCCAGCATCAAGGTTGGCCCGTGAAATCGGATCAAGACCATCATAGAAAATCGCATGAGTAGATTCTTGTTGAACTCATGGTGTGGGCATGAACGGATCATCTCCTTGAACCGCTCCCAAGCTTCGGCAAGTGTCTCATCGTTCTCTTGCTCAAATGAGGAGATCTTCCTCCTTATTCCGCAGTCTTCCACTCCGGGAAGTATTTCTTCAAGAAGGCCATTGTGACTTCTTCCCATGTAGT
This sequence comes from Beta vulgaris subsp. vulgaris, assembly GCF_026745355.1. Classification (NCBI taxonomy): domain Eukaryota; kingdom Viridiplantae; phylum Streptophyta; class Magnoliopsida; order Caryophyllales; family Amaranthaceae; genus Beta; species Beta vulgaris. Next base: position 28,641,700 of record NC_079207.1, on the reverse strand, counting down.
GAGGGAATTAGCAGGCAAGCTCTTGAGCCATGACTTTGCTTTTCCGGTAAGAGGACCGGAACAATGCATCTTGATGTAGTCAGGAGAGACATCATTAGTTGTTATCATGGCACAGATCTCAAGAAACCTGTCGAGATGGTCTAGAGGATCTTCATCTGACCCCCACAAAACTGCTCTGCTTTCACCATCCGAGTATACTGAGGGTGAATGCTGAAATTTGTAGTGGTGGTGGGGATCGAATCCCACCTTGAAGAAACATAGGAACCCGGATTTCCGAAATCCCTAAACAATTGTTGATTTGCTTCACCCATTTCTGATTCAACTTCACTTGATGTACTTGAGATTGGTGAAGAAGGCTCGGAACCCAAAGATCAAATTTCCAAATTCTTCCGAAGCTTTCGCAAGTATGGTCGATTTCAGATCTAGAGGCAATGTGGGTGAACCGTGAGTTCTTCTTCTCATGTAACACAACAAAGCTAAGCAGAGGATTAGCAAATAACAACCACAGTTAAAAAGAAAATAAAAGAAAAATCAACTAAGCAAACTAAACTAAAATATACTTCAATCAATAGCACAATTTCCCCGGCAACGGCGCCATTTTTTATAAGAGGTTTTTAGTGTGTCGTTCAGGCACTAAGAACCGCTTTCCAAACAATATTTATAGTCCTAACAAGCAATTACTAAGGAATAGTAAGGGCAAGTCAAGGGTCGATCCACAGGAAAAGGGATTGTTAAGTCTATCAAGTCTAGACTACCTAATTGAAGGTATTTGGGGTTTGAAAGATGTTTTGGTAACAATTAAGCTAACTAATAGCAACGAACAAGCAAATAACACGAGTTTAAATATCAAATAAAAGACACTAGAGTTAAGGTTACTAGTATGAATAAGAATAGATGATTGTTAATGGATTGTGATGACGAGATGATTATGCAAGGTTTAGTTTCCCTCTAAATTACTTGAGTCCTCTCTCGAATGGTCCTCAAGGATAATCACTAATCAATCAACTAAATCCTCTCTCGAATGGCTTTAGTTAATTGATTAAGAGTTCAATAAGTTTGGAAAACCCCAATGAAGGATCCCCTATTAATTTCCTCCAATATCTTGGCTAGAAATTAAGTTGATTCTTGGGGGATAAAAGAGTTCAAAATTCGATTAAGAACTTTGAAATCAAATACCAAAGTATAAATGTGATCAATATCTATCCTAAGGTTCAAAACACCAAGATAATGCATAAACTTCTCTAAACACAATCACATCAACAATATTTAAAACCCTAATTCATACTTTCACCCTAACCCTAGATTATGAAACTACTCACTAATCATGGAGTTAAAGCAATTAAAATAAATCTATGACTAATCTAAGGCTAAACATGATTAAGAATAATTAAACTAATGAAATCGCAATTATAAACTAAGAGAATGAAGATCTAATAATAATTAAGAACAAAACAACACCAAAGAATGAATAAAAAACTAAAACTTTGAATTAAGATGAACGAAAAGTACCTTAATAATATCATGAATCACAAACTATGATCACTAATCTCAATTACCAATGAAAACTAAAGTGTTTTTTCTCTAATACAAAACCCTAAAATGTTGTGTGAAAAACTAGAATCAAGCGTAAGTCTCTAACTCCCCACGAAAAAGGGTTTAATGATCTAAATTTTTATTCCGGAATGCATGGTGCGGGCGCACCATAAGGAGGTGCGGGCGCACCATGCATAGATGCGGGCGCACCTGAGTCTTCTGTCTCAGGGTGAAAATCCTCCGTGGATGGTGCGGGCGCACCAGTGCTTGGTGCGGGCGCACCTGACACAGGTGCGGGCGCACCTTGTGCTTGGTGTGGGCGCACCTTGTGCTTGGTGTGGGCGCACTACAGTCGTCTGTACTCTGCTTCAAGATTGGTCGATGGTGCAGGCGCACCAGTAGCATGTGCGGGGAATACCAAGCGCACCTCATGCTCCCTCTCATCCTCTAGCTCGTTCCCTTGTGTCATGTCTCGCATTACTCGGCCCCGAAAAGGGTCATACCTGCAATAAGAACACGAGCAAACATGGTGAAAGCATATGTGCTAGAAGTTCGATCAAAATAGATCGAAAATCTAGCAAAATGTCACTATGATCAAGAATGATCAAGTGAATGAAATAGAAGGGAAAAATGAGTAGAAAGGGGGAAGAAAAGGGGAAAAAGGGAGCCAAAACAAGCCAAAAGAAAGTCATAAAGTGCGTTAGGAATGCACTTATCAGCTTCTCGCCGGCAGACCACCGGAGCAGTCACGGGTCATGGCTGCTCCTCTTCCTCCTCCTTCAATTTTTCTTTTCTTTTGCTTGTTATTTTATTTGAAGGAAATTAAAATTACAACCTTTTGTAAATTAATTTAGTGATCTTGATTAAATTAAACATAAACTCTTTTATGCCTAATTCAGAAAATTAAATTAAAATCTCTATTTCAATTAATTTTTAGGTTATTCATATAAATTAATCTTGAATGCATATAAAACACTTTTCACATGAATTGATTTTCATACATAAACAATTTTAAACATGAAAATCAGATTAATAATATGAATTTAATATTCGAAATTTAGAGATCTAAAATCATTTTTTAAATTTCGAAAAATTAGGGTTTATAGGGTGAAATTTTCGGCCATTGTTATTTGAAAAAGTAAGTCATTAAATCTCCATTTAATCAATTTCAATTAATTATTCAATCCATAATTCAATTCCTCCCCTTAATTAAATTAAAATTAGTCATACATAAACTAAACTTTATGACCAAAATTCTATAGGCAAGAGGCTAAAACTGATACCACTATAGGATTTTATAAGTAATATAAGCGGAATTTCATGAATCTAATTCATAAGCACTTAAAACAAGATCACATGCATATACAATCAAGGATCACATATAAGTTTAGAATTAACCTTTGCATCGTGAACTCCATAAAGCTGGTATAACCCGAATAAAGAACCCCAAATGTGATTCCTCTACTTGGTCCACCAACCCGGATCAACTCTCCACCAAAGCTAGTTGGAAGGAAGAAATTTTCTTCAACTTTAATGGAGTTTTTACGTGACTTTTGGAAAGAATATGAGAGAGAAGAATAATAAGAGAAATCTGATATATTTCTTCTCTTGCCTAACCCAATATATAAATATATTTATGTTAGAAATAATTCATTTCTCTCCTCCTCTTGGGCGGCCACCCCTAGGGCCCTTACGGGCACTAGGTTTCTTTTGTTGATCCAAATATAATGTGTGACATAATATGATCCATTATATTGAGCTCGCTTCGGGTTAATAATTTACAAACCCAAAGTTCTATAGCATTCTCTAACGAGACGTATAGACGATCCAATAGAACGAATTTATTATCTTCATAATACGATTCATAATATAACTAATAATTGCATTTAAGTCGATGACAAAATCCTTCAATGCGAATAGTTGAAAATATTATTTGGAAGGAACCTCTAGTAATAGAAGTAATTGTAATTGAGTCAAGAAACGATTACAGCAAACTATTGGATTATTAAAGCAGAATTTAAACAATTGAAGCTACTTGTAACTTGCAGATGTTGGCTGCAAAGACACTTGCTAGATTTTACAGCTATTTCAACTTTAAATTTGCTAAACCTCATATTCGCAGTATCTTGATTAAGATAACAGTACTTAGGTACCATAAGCAAACCAAGCAAAGTGATCCTTTGGATCAATTGCTTGGCTTTGCTGTTAGTTATTGACAGATTATGTTAAACTTAAGAGTAGAAACTATAGGTAGAGGAATCCATAACAATGTTTCGAAGCCCTCCAATTGTTGATGCCAGCATAATGAACACCCCGATGATTATACATAACTGCAAAGCAAACATGAAGAGGAAAGAAAAATCTATAGGTTATAAAAATGCATTTATCAAGATGAAAAAGAATATTGTCACAATGTATACCCAGTTGACCAGCCAGGAAACACCAAACATCTTTGGTTTCTTGATGATAAGCCACATAATGCTAGGAAGCTGCAAGATGAGAAATCCTTCAGCAAAATTAAAATCTGTGTTTTGATGTCTAGAGAATTAAATACAAAAAGCTTACAAAGTATGAAGTGGGAGCAAAGCCAAATCCGCCAAAGAAACCAAGGAGATCTCCAAAGAAGGGGAAGGTCACGCCGATAAATAATGTAAATGCTGCATGATTATTCAATCTTCAGTATGATTAGTTGATTACAATGTGAATTTACCATTAAATTCCTCTAAAAAAAACTGAGCAGAAAAGTTGCAAGCTAAATTTACCAACGTAAGTTGTTCTAGTAATAAGTCGAAGAGCAATTCCGGGTGTGAAATTTAGAGTTTTCGTCATCAATATCTCAAGCAAATCAAAAACGGGCATTGCATATACCTGCATACATACATCTCATCTTTTCAAAGAAACTTACAATGTATCAGAGAGCATAATTTAGTCTCCAGGCCATTATAGAAAGTGGAAAGACTGTGGATGCCCATTAGTTTAGTTAGTAAGGTCATGTGAGGTGGGTATTCATGACTCATGATGGAATCTCGTGTACATTACTGCTCTTGTGGCTCCCTGTACCGCAAAAAGAAAAAAAAAAAAGAAGGTACCTGGTAGCTGCCAATGACATGGACGACGACCATCAGGTTAGCAGAGGCGATAAGCCAACCAGGCCTCTGGAGTGCTACTAGCACATTGTCATCAACGTCTTGGCCAAATGCCCAATATCCTATAAATGCAACAGGGAAATAGCAAATGGCATTGATAAAATAGGCAACCAAGGCACCTTTCCACATCGGTACCTTTGATGGTTTCTCAGGAGTAGATGGTATGGTGGCCTGGATTTCAAGGGCAACGGCATGCCCGGCATAAGCGAATGAGATCTGACCCAATGCATTGAACACCCGGAACATGAAATCTATGTTGCTTGTGTGTTTGTAATCATAATTTACATTCTCAACCTGACCTTTAGCCAAAGAGCCTGCCCAGGCAATTGTCGAATAGCTGCAAGATTTCAATCGCTAAAACTCAGGTCAAACATCTTCATTACTCCCAAAAGTTACTCTTTTTTAACATCTATGGATTTTGTGCTTGAAGATGCCAGTTAAGCATGAAGGGTAAGACTAATCTGGTTATTTCAAATGTAATGGTTGACAGATTACTTAATATTGGTAGGATACTTGGATTTGTATATATTATCAAGCTTTCACAAACAGATCTTCTTTTATGTAAAATTCTGTTATAAGAAATTATAGATGAATATGACATTAAGCGTGTGTAGTATAGAATACCTGAGTGACATAACAGCAGCTGCTAAAGATACCCCAGAAACAGAATTGAAATTAGGGAGTTGCGAAAGGAAGAAATGGAGTGACCCAAATATGATGATCCAATAAGACAACTTAAGCTTTACACATTGGGTGCATGCTATCTCCATGAACTTCATAAGGCACTTCCCTCCAGTAACCATATACACAATATCACATCCCACTTGAACAACCAGTTGCTGAGGGAGCACCACCCAAGCCCCCAGTCTCGGTCCAAAGGCGTATTTTCCGAGATCAAGGTACCGGTCAAAACGGGTTCCAGGAACACATTCATGCAGCTGTATCATCTGCCACATCGTATTCAGAGTAATACACCATGATATTATCATAACCACAGTCCCTGGTCCCCTGCAACATCAATTATACTTCAAAAAATGACATAGAACTGGTGATCTTACTGGTCGGATGAGAATTTAAGAATTTGGACTGACTTTTACAGATGCTAGATAGCTATAAACAAGATATATGTAGATTTGTATTTCTTAGTGGTCGGATGAAAGTTGTTTGGTTGAAAAAGTATGATAAGTGTTCTACTTCCCACAAAAATGGAGGAAGTTGCTACCTAGTAAGTAGAACTTTTTCAATTGGAATTCCCTTCTTCATCAACCAAATAAAACAACTTATGATGCTTCCTAGGAAATGGAAATACATGGGGAGAAAAGATTCATTGCATATTTTGCTTCCTATGTTCAACCAAACAACCATTAAGTTTCATTTTTTGTGGTCAACCATAAACAATGAAAAATAGAACTCCATAAATTTCTCATATAAGCTCAACTTCCCAGGTTTTTCAACCAAAGAATTTCACATTACTTTTCTCGTGTAATTTTTTGTCAACCTAAAAACCACTTATTATATATACATCTCGTTTTCGATGCAAATTTTTGATTAACATAGACTAACCATGTCAATTTTTACATGTATAACAAAAACATGACCAATCCAGTACAAATTTCATGGTTGAGATAACAAAAATACCAATGATGAAATCTTAACTTAATTCAGTTAGTCTACTCTTATAAGGATGTTATGAAAGAAAGTAGTGAAAGTAGATGGTATAGGGAAACAAAACAAAAAAGTACCATCCCAAGTAAGCCATGGCATAAGGAAGGCTAAGGACACCGGCACCGACCATGGCAGTGACGGTGTGGAAGGTTGAATACCACCATTTGGCTCGACGAGGCGGCGCGTTGTCCTTCCATCCTTCAACAGATAATACTTCCTGGTGATCATATAGTTTTTTTTGGCTAATGTTAGAATCAAGAAATTCAGTTCAAATTTAGTTCTCATCAACATATTATATACATGCATGCATGATTGTTGTCATTCATATATACCTTAGATTTGGGAGAAGTTGAAACCATTTGGACTGAGCTCCCAAAAAGTTGAAAGCAAAGCTAAAATTTCAAAGTGTAGGTGGTGGTGTGCTGGAATTATATTCTTTTGGAGTGGTTAATATTTTAGATAGCTTGGTGCATGTAAGGGAAAACAAGCCACTTTTGAAAAAAGATTTGTGATTATGGTAGGTAAGAAAAGAATCCACTGAAACTGGTAATCAGTCTATTTGGGAAAAACTGAAATAAAAAGTAGCCTATTCCAAATAAATTCAACTGATTAGCTTTATCTTTACTTTGTTTTGGTTATATATATTAAATGCCGAAGTGCTCTATACTCTCGAGACTATCTGGTTGGGTTGACATATATTTATGTGGAAGAGCCATTTTTTTTCACTTTTCTTTGTTTGGTCAATAAGAATTGTAAATAGGGAACATAAATTAAGATGATTATAGAAAGAGGACTCATGTAATAAGAAAAAAGATGGAGAACAAATATTTAAAATAAGTAATATTGTAACTGAATTAAAACGCAAAAAAAAAAGAAAATGTTGTAACTAAAAGAAAACAAAGAAAGTTTAGTTGAGTTTGTGTATAATTTTGGTATCAATGGTGTTAATATGTGTTTAAGATGGTCTGAACTCTAAAGTCTGAAACTTTGGCTATCTTCATTCTTCACCAACCTATATTAATGGTACAATTTCAGATGACTATGACACTACTTAGGTATGTCAATAAGTAGTCATTTATTGTCTTGTACTTGTGCTCTGATCCATGGCAGATTTTCTGCTCTCACAATAGCTAACTTCTTACACTTGGCAACACAAAGTTCTTGTTGTTCATGAGTATGCAAGTCTAGAACTAGGAAAGTGTTTACCACAACAAAAGAATTGTGCTCTAATCTTACGTGCCAATTGCCAAGTATAGACTTATTTGTGTCTTGGGATTTTCATTTTCACACTTTCTGTTTTTCCCCTCAGAATGTCACCTAGTGAATAAGGCTTCCTAAATCTGATCCGCTCCCTAAATAAGAAGTCTTCCCCCTCCAACTAATTAATATCTGCAAGGATATATATGAATGTTGTAGGGTTCTAAGGGTATGTTCTCTTCGGCATAAAACAACTGAACTGAACTGAACTGAATTGAATTGAATTGAATTGAATTGAATTGAATTGAACTGAACTGAACTGAACTGAACTGAACTGAATTGAATTGAACTGAACTAAACTGAATTGAATTGAACAGAACTGAACTGAAATGAATAGTGATCTGGGAGGCATAAAACAACTGAACTGAACTGAACTGAACTGAATTGAATTGAATTGAATTGAATTGAATTGAACTGAACTGAACTGAACTAAACTGAATTGAATTGAACTGAACTGAATTGGAATGAATAGTGATATGGGAGAGTAAAAGTATTGTCAAGAGCTGAACTGAACTGAACTGAAGTGATTTGATCTGAACTGAACTGAACTGATCTGAACTGAACCGAACTGAAAATAAGCTGGGGAGATTAGGCCCTAAATAATTGCGAGGGGTAGGAATCTAATTAAAAAAAGCCATGATATGGCAATTAAAGCCAGACAAGGTATCTTAATATGATAGGATGATTGTACTTGTGCCAAAAAAAAATGATATAGATCAATTTTTCTTTGTTCGCTCGTGTGGGCGAAAAGTTGAACTACGAAGAAAGAATAGGATGAAAGGGGGATGGGATGGGATGAGAGGAAAGTTCAATTCCGCTCAGTTCAGTTTCAATTTAGGGAAATTTAGTATTGTTCAATTAGTTTTCTCTTAGAGTTTTCATTTATTTTAGTTCAGTTTAGTTCAATTCATACAAATTAAGTTCAGTTCATACAAATTAAATTTAGTTCATTTCAGACAAATTCAGTTCATTTCATTTCATTTTTCGGATACATTTAGTTCATTTCATTGTTCTCCAGTTCAATTTAATCCAAAAGAACATAGCAATAGTACGACAAATAAGGTAACCACTACTTAGAGGTTGTTTAGTGTGAGAAAATTTGATGTAGGAAATGGACTCAAATAAGCATTTTCGTTTTTAATTGTTTGGTATGCGTGTTAAGTAACAAATACAGTTTTCGGAGGAAAACATAATCCCCCATTTGTTACTCTTATTAAACTAGTGGAAACAAATTACGTTTTCTTTCTCAATTATAAACCTCTCAATTGTTTTCATTCCAATAAGATACCAAATAACTATTAAAGGTAACAATTATTATTTTCATTTCCCCTTGGTTGCTTTCTCGGCTGTGAGACGAGTTCGCGCATTTTGGCCCCCAGAGGTAGCCGAATGCAAAGCCATCCACTTGGCAGTTAGGCTTGCACGATCACATGGCATTACAAATGTGATAATTAAGTCGGACTCGCAGGTGGTCACAACAAGGTTATCCAGAGCTGCTCTTTTCCTTTATGACCTGGATACTATACTAGGTGATGTGCTTGAGATGTGTAATAATTTTAATTCAATTAAGTTTGTTCATATGAAGAGAGATGGAAATATTGTTGCCCATAATCCCGTTAGAGTAGTGCCTTTTGGAGTCGAGCAATGTTGGAAGAATCATTGTCCTAGATATGTGGCTCCTTATGTATTCATGGACACTTTATCCCTTAATTAATGCACTCCTCTTTCCCCTAAAAAAAATTTATTTTCATTTTCCCTTCTTATTCAAATCATTTTTATTCTGTTTACATAAATTATTATTTTTTTTCTGAAAGAAAGAAAAGGGATTTCATTAATATTTCGCCAAACGGCACTTACAAGTCATTTCTGAAAAACATAAAATTCTAATAGACATACATATCACCCTAGAAATGTAAACATCGCAGATTTGATTTAATTTTGCCTTAATAAAAATCTTCATCTGAAGCAATGCAATCTGTGAGTTCGCTCTGGTTCGGCATACGATCTGCAGATGCGGAAATTTTGGGATGAACGTACTCCAATAGTCTTCCATAATTTTACAGAAGTTGTGAAACCCTAATTCTTCAGGTTGAATCTCGAACTTCAACCAATGAGAATAATTTCTCATACCTGAACCATACTCACAACTCCCATAGGGGAGAAGGAGATTTCCAAAACAGAAACTAAAAACCCCATAAAAGGGTTTGAAAAAATCTCATAAAGAGATACTAATTTATTGAACAAAACAAGAAAATGAACTAAAAACTGAAAATAAAAGGGAAAAGGGGGCTTACCATGGATGAAAACATCCATGGCAGCCCCCTAATTGATGAAGAAGGGGTAAGAGAGGCTAGGGTTTTAGAGAGAGAAAAGGAGAAGGGAGGCTAGGTTTTTATCTATTTTTTTGTTTACATAAATTATAACAACCTCCGCTTAGTGATATGGAAACTGATTAGTTTGTGGAGTGGAAGTTTGAGTTTATGTCCACATCTATATCAAGTCATAATTCTTATAAGTGTCAGCAAACGCGTGCGGTTAAATTAAGATTATATTCATATATCAATCAGTAAAGACTAATTACAGTCATCTCAAAGAGGACAATTAAAAGAAAAAGTAGAACAAACCTGATGATTGTATAGAATTCAAAGTGGAGCCGTAATCATATTAAGGCTAGAAATAAAGCTATATATTTTTCTTTTCTTTTTGCTTAACTTTTTTGATTTATATTTTTGTTAAATTATTATACCTCCGATCTTTATTAATTTACCCGTATTTCTTTTTGGGATGTGCCTTATTAATTTACCCATTTCTTTTGTTTTTATTTTTAGAATGGGATCACTAACTTGCCATCACACATACATTAACTTTAACATAAAATAATAATTTCTCTCTCTTTTTATGTCCCACAACATTATTTATCCTAAAACTTTGTGCAAAAGAAACAGACAAACTGACCAGAGACCATATAAACCTTGATCTAAAATCTAGCCAGTTATGCGTTATTATTCTCCAAATACTTCGGCTCTTATGTTCGCTTAAAAGAAAATATATTTATTGTTCATATTGAGATAAAGTTGTTTTATAGTTACAAGTTACAACTCAAAAGTAATATTTTTAAAAAAAAAATCTAAACTTTTCAAATTTGAAATGATGAAATTAGGAATGCACTTATCTAAGGTATCATATTTTTAAACTATGTTAAATAGTAATACCTTATATGCTTGAGTTAGACTTCGTTTGCTATGAGCCTACGACTTGTCCAAAGGGGAATAGTAAATGCAAATTCAGGAATAGGTTCCTCGTAGGGATGGCAGTGAGACGGGTCAAGTTGGAGACCCGCCCCATTCTCGCCCAATTGGGGGCAGGGATGGGTCTAGATTTGGTGGGGATGGGGCGGGGATGGGGATTGAAATTGTACCCGCAATGGGTGGTGGAGCGGGTGTGGATTTTATGTTATACCCGCCCCATCCCCGCCCACCCCACCCCACCCCCGCCCGCCCCACCCCCCCCGCATATTTATTATTAAAATTCTATTTATATACATATATTACTAACGTATTTGAAGACAATTTTGAAATGTAATAAAACATTTGCCTTTGTTAATGTATTTTAACTTTTCTTTTACTATATTATATTGTGATTTTGTGAAGTAGACAACTATAATGGGCTTATGGCAGATTTTTTGGTGGATTTTTTGCGGGGATGAAGTGGGTATGACGCGGGTACGACGCGGGTGCGGGGGTGGGTATAGAATTTCCCCCCGCAAGATTGGGTGGTGGGGCGGGGATGGGGATGGAATCTTTCTCCGCAATGGGTGGTGGAGCGGGGATGGGGATGAGAATTTAATGCGGGTGCGGGTGTGGGGGTACCATCCTCCGCACCCGCCCCGCCCAATTGCCATCCCTAGTTCCTCGTATGGTGAACCCAATTTTTTTTTTATAATACGACCTCACATTAGTGTTAACAAGAGACCAACTTATGTCATGCTGACATCACACGCGTGCATCATAACAGCAGTGTTATTAGTTAAGCGCTTGAATCTATTAGTTATGCTAACCTTAAAATTCTTATGAATAAATTAGTTAAGCGTTGAAGTATATTAGTTAAATGCTGAATTTTATTAGTTAAGCCCTTGGACCAATTAGTTATACTAGTAAAAGACATCTCATTTCCCCCTCGATTTATATTTTCTTTCCTCTGCCAATTCGAATTTCTATCTCCTATGTCCGTCTTTTCTACCAACTCGTGTTTCTCTCTCTTCTGCACTGCCATTTCCCTCTCCTCCACCCAACTTCCATTTCTTTCTGAAGCCTACATCTCTTTCTTTTTTTTCTTTTCTTTTTTGAACATATTAAACTTTCAACTATATAACGTCCTTTTTCGCGACTTCTTCAATCTTGATGATGAGAAGTTCTCAATGTTCTTTGTTTCCCTCTATCAATGGGTCTAAACTCTAATAAAACTCTTATTATAAGTTACAACTTTTAGGTAGAAAGTTACATTTTTTTCATGTCAACAGTTATGATTTTCTAGTATTAGTTATCATTTTCAGGTAAATAGTTATGCAGCTGGGTAAATAGTTATATTTGTAAGATTAATAGTTATGGTTTTTAGTTATTAGTTATTGTTGGTAGGTTATTAGTTATGGTTTTCATGTTATTAGTTTTAGTTATGATTCTGGATAAATTATTATATTTGTATAGTTATAGTTATTGTTTTTAGTTATTAGGAATTGTTTACACGTTATTAGTTATAATTTTCATATTATTAGTTATAGTATGGTTCTGGATTAATGGTTATATTTGTAATGTCAATAGTTATGGTATTTAGTTATTAGTTATTAGTAAAATGCGTTATAATTTGGATTCTATTATATAACTAATATACTTCAATGTTTAACTAATATAATTCAACGCTTAACTAATATATTTCACCACTTAACTAATTCGATCATCCAGAAGCAATTTAAGGTTAGCATAACTAATATGTCCAATTGCTTAACAAATTTCGCTGCTGGTTTGATGCACACACTTGATGTCATCATGACATCAGCTGGTCTTACTTTAAAACTAACGTGAGACCGTCTTTTCAAAAACGGACTCATGATGTAAACAAACCTACCAAATTTTAAATTATATTAATCAATATATATTATTTAATTTTTTTTGCAAAAATATTACAGTTCAAATTATAATAAGTTCAGATAAGATAAATAAGTTCATAAGATAAAATAAGTTCAGATAAGATAAGATATGATATGATAAATTTTAGATAAGATAAGATAAAATTCAGATAAAATAAGATAAATTTATATATGTTAAAATAGGTTGAATAGAACGGGACACTTCCTCTATTGTCTAATAGTCACTCTATCTATCTTTTAAAATTTATTCTCTTCAACATATGTTCTCAGAACTTGTCTTATTTTTATTTTTTCTAAACTTTAAACTTTGTCTTTTTTAAGAACTTTTATTATTATTTTTCCAAACTTTTCATCAAAACTATTCTCTACTTTTGTTAACTATTAATGATTTTTTCGTCAACTATATCATTTTTTCTGAAATTTCTCATTGTTTATGACCTTTTCCCTAGATAAGTAAAAATAAAAAAAAGTTAAAGAGACATACCTGGCCTTATAGAGGTTTACTATAGTTTTTTCCCACATATATCTACTTTTTCACATGCTATAGGGGGTCACGATAAATAATACCGCAAGTGCACGGTGTCCGTTGTTAGCAGCCACTTAGCAAATACGGGTCGATCCCACAGGGAGAGGATTTCTATCGATTTTTGCTTAATTATAAAATATTTTCTTTTATTTCTCAAAAATAAAGGCGCTAGTAGCAATTTCTTTTCAAACCATAATACTGTAATTTTTCTAAAAAAAATAAAGGTATTAGGAAATAAATTCAAACCATTGCTTGACTTATTATCCAATATTTATTCTCAAAGCTTAAATACATAGCTAAATAATCTAGGAGGCACATGATGGGTTTTAAAATATATACCGCAAGGCACATGATGGGTTTTAAAATATATACCAAAACTGACAAATACGGGTCGATCCACAGGGAGATGAGTTCTATAGATTTATGCTCAATTATTTAACTACTTCAAGAGAGGAAGTTGATTGAATAATTAATAACTAAACTAGATTAAAATAGACACAAAAGGATGTAAGTTTATCAAATAATTAAAAACCTAGGGCAATCGATCGGACCACCATGCTTATACTAATTTAACCACTATAATATAGTTCAACAATACTTGGATTGAGATTCGAATAATTAGAGTATTTCGTTAATCCTGCGGTCGGGCATTAATAAATCTTAAATTAACATATGTCGGTACGGTCATTCAACATAATCAAACCTACCAATCGTAACAAGCCTCTAATGAATATGATCTTTCGATTCTAACTCCTATTAGCTAAACATAACTCATGATATTACGCAATTACATGAATTAAACAAGCATAACAAATTAATAGGAAGTACTCTAATTCAATCCAAATATCGAAGAACTTTAAACCACAATAAAAAAAAAGGTATAAACATGGCTTCCCTATCTAAGCGCTAGAAAAAGACTACTTTCTCATGATAATAATAATAAACTCAATAAACATAATGCAAGTGGAAAAATTCCTCAAATTAAATAAAGTGAAGAGGAATACCGAATGATTGAAGAACAATGAAAATGAAATCAACGATCTCTATAATCTTCAAAGGCAAGAGTTATTAGAAAGCTAGAAAGAAAAACTAAGTGTTTAAACCTAAAAACGCAGAATATAAGATCATCTAATCGAAAATACTAAAAACCTATTTATAGTTTTTATAAAATTGGCTAAAAAAAAGGCTAAAATAACCGTCCCGAAAAACGGCCCGGTCGAGCGATGGTGATTCTCATACTATGACAAAGAATAAATTTCGCCCGGTCCACCAGGCCACCACCCGGTCGGGCGCGTAAGCAGTTTTGGCTCTTTTCTCGCCCAATTGGCCAGGCGAATAAGACTTGGATTCTGATGAAGTTCTCTTTTCGCCCGGTCGACCTGGCGAGAAAACTGCGATTTTGCGTCAACTTGTGAAGGTTGTATCTCTCAAACTAGAAGTCTGATTGGGGCGTGTGACCTATTTTTGAAAATCCCTTGAAGTCTAGTTTCTAACCCAACTGGAATTTCTGGATTATCAATTTTCTACAAAAAGTTATGATCAAAATAAGAAAAATAAGTGTCAATTTTGGCACTTCTTTCACTAACTCTTTGTTTCATTCTAACTCGAAATTATCCCAAACGGATGCATTGTGATCCTTGTGCAAGTTATATTCATCTTCAATGATTAATAGGCTTGATCTTAGATAATCACAATTGATTTCCATCAAAATAACCTGAAAATCATCGAAACACGCAGACGGGGAGTACTAGAGCACAACATACGTAATTCATGCCATTATGCACCTAAATGCTCTAAAAGGAGTTCTAAATGTAATCAAAATGCATCTAAAAACTATATAAAAATGTGACATTGATAAGTGCGTTTCTAACGCACTTTATGACCTCCTTTTGGCTTGTTTTGGTTCCCCTTTTTCCCCTTTCTTCCCTCTTTCTCCTCACTTTTCCCTTCTATTTCATTCACTTGATCATAGTGACATTTTTGCTAGATTTTTAGTCACTTTTGACCGAATTTCTAGTACATTTGCTTTCACCTTGTTTTGCTATGTTCTTGATATAAGTAGAACTACTAAGATAGCTACGATTTGTAAAGTTGGAAAAGGTAGCAATGAAAACAAAGCATACATTGAGAAATGGTGCGCTTGCACCATTCCCCATGTCCGCTCGCACAAAGGAGCACATTGCACAATAAAATCTTGAACAAAGAACTTCAAATGGACATAACTTTCAAACCAAAAATCGGATGAAGGTAATTCTAATTGGAGGTGAAATCTCGTTTCGATATCTTTCCAACGACTGGCCATAAGCTTGATTTGAATATAAAACGAAGAAGTTATGTTCGTTTTGAGTTGAACTATCCAGTTTGAGGTAGAAGGGTGTGGTGCGCCCGCACTTGATTTTGGTGTGCCCGCACCTCATCTTGGTGCTCCCGCACCCTTCGTTTCCGGAAAGAAAAAAATCGTGGCTTCATTAAAATCGAGAGTTTTGTTTCAGTTTTTGGGGACTTACGTTTTATTCTAGTTTCTACACAATATTCTAGGGTTTTGTATTAGAGAGAAAACACTTTAGTTTCGATTGAGAATTGAGATTAGTGATCATAGTTTGTGATTCCATTGACATTGAAGGTACTTTTCATTCAATTTAATTCAAAGTTTCAGTTTTTATTTCATTCTTTCCGTGTTTGTTCTTGTTTTTAGATTATTTTAGATCTTCATTCTCTTAGTTTCACAATTGTGATTTCCATTAATTTAATCATTTCTTAATCATGTTTAGCCTTAGATTAGTCATAGATTTATTGTTTAATTGCTTTAACTCCATGATTAGTGAGTAGTTTCATATCTAGGGTTAGGGTGAAAGTATGAATTAGGGTTTTAAATGTGTTATTGATGTGATTTTGATGTTTAAAGAAGTGTATGCATTGATCTTGGTGTTTTGAGACCTTAGGATAGATATTGATCACATTTATACTTTGGTATTTTGATTTCAAACGTTCTTAAATCGAAATTTTGAACTCTTTTATCATCCCCAAGAATCAACTTAATCTCTAGGCCAAGATATTGGGTAGAAATTAAGGGGATCCTTCATTAGGGGTTTTCCGAACTTATTGAATCTCTTAATAAATTAACTAAAGACCATTCGAGAGAGGATTTAGTTGATTGATTAAGCGATTACTCTTGAGGACCATTCGAGAGAGGACTCGAGTACTTTAGAGGAAAAATAAACCTTGCATAATCGTCTTCATTGCTTCACAATCGCATTAACAATCATTTTAACAATCATTATCCGTTCTTATTCATACTAGTAACCTTAACTCTAGTGTCTTTTATTTGATATTTAAACTCTTGATATTTGCTTGTTCTTGTTATTAGTTAGTCGTAATTGTTACCATACCTCTTTCAAACCCCCAAATACCTTTCAATTAGGTAGTCTAGACTTGATAGACTTTAACCAATCCCTGTTTCCCTGTGGATCGACCCTTGACTTGCCCTTACTATTCTCTTAGTAATTGCTTGTTAAGACTTATAAATATTGTTCGGAAAGCGGTCTTTGGTGCCTTAACGACGCACTAAAAACTTCTTATCAGACATATCAACACATCATTAAACTCATCAGACTCATCTGGCACAGGGTACCTCAGGTCCCCAAACACACTCCTCATCACAGCATTATAGATATCCCTCCAAGCCCGACTCCCAACACGGTCAAACTCTTGTATGACATCATCATCACTGTTTGGACTGTTGCGCCGCAAATCTCCTCTCCTCTTCCTTTTCGTTTGTTTGTCATCGGCCGTTGGTTCTACGTCGGCCGTTGGTCCTACGTAGGCCGTTGGTTCTTTTTCACTGAAACTTAAAACCCTGAAACTCGAAACCCTTGATCTTGTCGTTCGTTCGTTCGTTGAAATTGGATCGGCGGCAGTTCGTTCGTGAGTCGAAATCAATATCGTCGTTCACTTGGCGAGAGGGAAGAGGCTCATTTGCGTTTAAGCGGCAATATCAGACGAAAACGGACCGGCGGCAATAGCAGACGAAATCGGACCGGCGGTAATTTCAGGCTCATTTGCGTTCGTCGATATCGGCTTTTTTTCGTTTTGTAGATCCGTAAACTTTGTGTTTTAGTTATTATAATTATTTTACTAGTGGTTCGATGAAGGGTTTAGATTTGAGGAAAATGTGTTTGGTTGTTAGATCAGTCCATAACATTGTGCACTTTTTCGATTGAAGGAAATTATTTACTTTTCGTTTGATTTTTGTACTAGTTGTTATTTTGGTAAATGTTGTTGTTATAATATTTTCAAATTTAGTATTCTATGGTATTATCATATTATAGTTGTATAAATTTTTTCTTATATTCTTTTTGGAGTTGTATTCTTGTTGGGTGATTTTTAAGAGGATTGTTATAATTTCTTTTCAGATCTGCTGTTGTTTTGGTATTATAATTTTGATTTTTTTTTATAATCTGCCTTAAATATATTGTAATATTATACTTCAATATGTCTTTTTGTAATTTTTTATGTTTTTGAATTTGTATTATAAGTTTTTGTCATATGTTTCAATCAGTAGTGTTTTATTTTCTTTCAGCCTTTTTGTCTTTCAAATTTGATGGCAAAATGCAAAAAAAAAAAAATTACATGTACCAGTACCTATTGCCTGCAGTTTTGGCTAGGAACTGCAGTAATAGGTGTAATATATTGCTGCGATTTTTGCCAGGAATCGCAGCAATATACTTTACAAATCTGATACAAAATAAATAGATTGTTGCGGTTTTACCCAAAAACTGCAGCAATATGTTCAAATATTGTTTCGGTTTAAAACTGCAGCAATATATTAATTACCTATTGCTGCCCCCTTAATTGCTGCGCGGCCAAAACCGCCGCAATAGGCCACTTAATGACCATCAATGAGCATTTATTCTACTAGTGTTTTCTTTTCCGATGATTCTTAACTTTGGAACCAATAAGTCTACCACGCTTGAGGCGTGCTGTAGACTCACTAGCAGTTTGATGTTTTCTTCTGGGACATCAATTTTAATCGGAGCATTTACAGCTGGTATATGCGACTTGGTTACTCTATTTGGGTCAGTAAATGCGTCTGGCAATTGATGTGCTAAGCTTTGTAAATGAATTATCTTTTGGACTTCTAATTCACATTGTTTATTACGAGGATCAAGATGAGATAATGATAATTCATTCCAACTGATTTCCTTCTCCAGCTTTTATTCTCTCCCCCTAATGTTGGAAAAACTGACTCATTAAAGTGACAGTCTGCAAATCGAGCCTTAAATAGATTCCCTGTGGATGGCTCTAGATATTTAATTATTGATGGAGATTCATATCCAACATATATTCCTAACTTCTTTTGAGGACCATCTTAGAGCGATGTGGTGGAGCAATTGGAACAATACAGCACATCCAAAAACTTTTAGATGGGAAATATTTGGTTCTGACCAAAAACCAATTGTGATGGGGAGAACTTTTGATTACTCGTTGGCCTGATGCGAATTAATGCTGCTGCATGTAATATAGCATGTCCCCAAGCAGAGATTGGGAGTTTGGACTTCATAAGTAGTGGTCTAGCAATCAACTGGAGACGCTTTATTAATGATTAGCTAGACCATTTTGTGTGAACATGTGCTACAGGATGTTCAACACTTATCCCAATGACATGCAATAATCATCAAAGGCTTGAGAAGTGAATTCACCAGCATTATCAAGGCGGATTGCCTTCATAGGGAAATCTGGAAAATATGCTCGTAATCTAATCAATTGAGCAAGTAGTCTCGCAAACGCCAGGTTGCGAGTTGATAACAAGGATACATGTGACCATCTACTCGATGCGTCAATTAAAACCATAAAATATCTACATGTTCCACACGATGGATGAATTGGCCCACAAATATCTCCCTGTATACGTTCCGAAAAATTGATACAGCTATTTTGGTTGGTGAAGGTCGTATTATCAATTTGCCTTGTGAGCAAGTAGCACATGAGAAATCATTAGGAAGAATCTTCTGGTTCTTCAATGAATGTCCACATGAATTTTCAATTATTTTCCGCATCATTATTGAACCAGGGTGGCCCAACCGGTCATGTCAAATAGTGAAATTATCTGTAAACTTCATGTTTACTATGGCATATGTTTCAATTGTATTGATTTTAGTGTAGTACAAACCAGTGAAAAATGCAGGTAATTTCTCCAAAATATGCTTAGTGCCTTGGGTAGTACTTGTGATATGAAGGTATTCAACATTTCCTTCACTTATTGTCTCAATATGATAATCATTATGGCGAATATGTTTAAAGCTGTAGGAATTTCTTTGAGATTTGGGAGAGTATAATGCATCAAATGGTTTCAAATTTCGTTCCCATAGGCAATAATATATTTGCTCTTCCGGAGCCTTCAATTATCTTTGTACTACCTGATATAGTACTCACACTAGTTTCTTTCATTGTCAAATAAGAGAAATATCTCTTGCTTTTTAGTATGGTATGAGTAGTTGCACTGTCTGCTAGGCATAAATCTTCACCATTCATTGCTAACTGAACTTGAGGGGTATTCATATTCTTCAAATAAATGAAATAACAATAATATATAAGAATAACTAAATAACCAAACTTTAACAATGTCATATAAAATCATAGTACTAAAAATAAAATCTAAAATAAAATAACATAATCCAAAAAAAAATCCATAGTAATAACTTAATAAACGAAAATAAAGTTTTATTCTTTAAATGACCATAATCGAATCTAAGGAGTAGTTATTCCCTTCAGGGGTGGTGAAGAAATCAACAACTTGTATTGCCACAATCAAAGTCACCTTCACTATCTTCGCACAGAAGATATTTTCTACTTTCTTTCCCTTTTGCTTCAATGATTGTTGATAGAGGTCAACCAAGTGTTTTGGTGTACGACACGTACGAGACCGATGACATTTTCCTCCACATCAGTAACATACATTGGTCACTTCTCATTTTTATATTTCTCTTGTTTGTTATCATCTTTATTTTCCCTCTTCTAGTGGGAATATGAATTCTTGAAAGAACCACCTCGGCCTTGACCTCGACCATATCTGTATCCAGGTCTACGACCTCGACCATATCCATATCCACGTCCACGTCCACGTCCTCAACCACTATTGTTGGCATGATATTTTTCTTTCCCGTTATGGGATGCCGCATTCGCTTCAGGGAATGGAGCAGAACCAGTTGGACGTGATTCATGATTTTTCATCAGTAGCTCTTATTTTGCTCAGCCACAAGGAGACAAGATATAAGTTCAGAATATTTCTTAAATTCCTTTTCACGGTATTGTGTCTGCAGGACAACATTATTCGCATGAAAGGTAGTGTATGTTTTCTCTAGCATTTCTGCATCAGTGATTTTCTCTCCACATAATTTCAACTGTGAAGTAATTCTGAACATAGCTGAGTTATATTCACTTACAGACTTAAAGTCTTGTAGTCTTAAATGTAACCAGTCATAACGAGCTTTGGGTAATATTACAGTTTTCTGGTGGTCATACCTTGACTTGTGGATCTTTCACAGTCAAGTACTCAATCTTAAGACCCTCATGGAGGTGGTGGCGAAGAAATATCATAGCCTTGGCTTTATTTTGACTTCTTGGTTTATTTCCTTCTCTGATTGTATCACCAAGGTCTTTTGCATCTAGGTGAATTTCAGCATCTAACACCCAAGACAAATAGTTCTTTCCAGTAATATCAAGGGCCGCAAATTCAAGTTTTGTAAGGTTCGACATAGTTCACTATATACAAGTGAATATTGCGAAATTAGGACTTCATATCAAATTGTAATTCAATATTGTAGTTTAAGGAATTCATATATTAGGGAATGTAAGAATATAATTCGAATAAATAATGTTCCTATAGTATTGATATACATCCAGTATAATATGATACATGTTTTAGACACAGGAATAAAACAAAAAAAAACCAATAGTAACCAAACTAACGAGGCTTTCATCTGCAGAATCAAGTCTAATATAATACCACCAAGTTGAAATTAAATTTAATAACAAACAAGCAAAATAAATAGTGTGCTCATATGAAAAACATGCGCTTGTTTTCACCTAGAGATATAATGACAAAAAAAACATTTGTATTCCATTCACAAAGGTCACGATGGGAAGAGAGTGAGAACTTATTCCTCCATCCGTAAATGCAATGAATATTTTTTTTTTCACGTCACAATTCTATAGAGCACTCGATGATTGCATAGTGATAACATGAAACTTTAAATCTAAGCAGAACTAATTAAAATCTACCCAAGTCCCTAGCATACAACATTAGTATCCACATAATATTTAGCATCTATTTGACCCTATGTAGCGACACATCCAAACCAAAACAAAAGAGAACAATCAAGAATAGGGTGCATTTGGTTTGACACCCCTAGAACTAAAACTAACAAAAGAAGCATATCCATATTAATAACTAGAGATTTTGGAATTAACAACCAACAAGAGTTGAGTGCAGAATTAACAACCAACAAGAGTTCAGTGCAGAATAAAACATGCGGCAATACAAACTAATCCACCGACTCAATACAAAAGTGAAGCCATGCAATACAAACTAATCGACCGACTCAAAATTGCGGCAGAACAAAAACATAATCAAAAGTTCATACAGTTCCTTTGTTTATAATAATTAGTCAAAAATCCAACAAATAAGGATAGTCGCTAATAACAAAAGTGATAAAACCTTACCTCAATGACAGATGATTTCCTTGGTTTCTTGTTTGGTCAATCGGCTAGGGTTTGGTGCTGATAACGTGTTGTAAATAAACAGAAGAGAGAAGAGAGAAAAGAGAATAGTGTTATCTCTATTTTTCCATATAGTCCGATATATATATATATATATATATATATATATATATATATATATATATATATATATATATATATATATATATATATATATATATATATATATATATAATATAATATAATATAATAGTTAGGTATTTGCTTGGAGAACAAAACCCTAGAATATCCCGGATGCATTAACGGGGGTATAATGGGCATCCATATTATATTTCATAAATCATAATAATATTAAAATAACATAAATTGCGACAAATCTAACAAGATTTCATATTACTATTTTATTCCTAAAATATAAATTACTAAAGATAATTAAAGTGTAAGATGTGAATAGTAAATATTATACTTCTAAAGACCAAGTATAAATTTGTGCTAACTATTCCTAAAGAGAGGAAGTATAGGTAGACAACGTCACTTAGTAAGGGTGCGTTCTGTTCAACTTAAAAAATTAAGTTTCAGGTCCAATAAGTTCAGATAAGTTCAGATAAGTTCAGATAAGTTGCAATAAGGTCTAATAAGTGCAATAAGTTCCAATAAGGTCTAATAAGGTCCAATAAGTTCCAATCAGGTGCAATAAGTTCCAATCAGGTGCAATAAGTTCAATCAGGTCTAATAAGGTCAATAAGTTCCAATCAGGTCTAAAGGTCCAATAAGGTCCAAATAGTCAATGTTTAATAAACATTTGTATTATTGTCCACTATTTTGTTATTCATAATTTCATATCACTATTAGCGGATTATGTTATTATTAGAATTTTAATTAAAGTACCACAATGATTATATAGTATTATACTTGTATTAGTGTCTATTATTTTATTATTTATTTGTATTATGTCTATTATTTTATTATTTATTTGTATTATGTCATTATTTTATTATTCATATTACTATTAGCTGATTATGTTATTATTAGATTTTTTATTAAAGTACCACAATGTATAGTATTATACTTGTATTATTGTCTATTATTTGATTATTCATATTGGTATCGAATAATATTATAATCATGGTCAAATAATTAAGGTTAACAATAATAATAATTATAATTACAATATTTTGCAATTCGTCTTTAAATAACTAGAGATAACATGTTTTCGTTACTAATAACTATGAAAGATATAAATGTTATCATTGATTGCTTCATTATCATCACTGGAGTATCTTTCTTCATCGGAGTATCTTTCTTCATCTTCTACATCATCCTCTTCAATCAATACGTTTTCTCATCAACAGCCAACCATATTTCATCTGCAATTTTCGCCCGAGTTATCTCCATATTCTTTGTTCTCGTCTTGTCAGTCAAATTTAAATCAGCTCTTGGTTCCATGGTTTCAACTACTTGCGAAACTGGAATTCCTAAATCATGTAAAGAATAAAATTATGTAGCGTGCATGTTGCCACGATGATAGCCAACTGGTAAGCATCATCCATCTTCGGCATCATTCTTAGAATCTTCCATCTATTTTTTAGTACACCAAAAATTCTTTCAACAGTCCCACATAATGAAGAATGTCGATAATTAAAATGCTCTAAAAGGAGCCAGACATATCACCAATACAAAATTTACAATTCACAAAACAACCCCTACAAAATTTATGCAAACAAAATCACCAATAACTAGCAATGTAAAAGGAGCCAGACATATCCGAGCTATGTACTTTACAATTCACATTCAAGCTTATTTAACAGAGTTGAGCACAAACTGAGCTCAAATCCAAGCTTTCAACTGAACTCAAGAGTTTGTTCAACTCAATTTGTCTACAATTTAGTTACTGACCTTTTTCCCCCTCTTATGGATAACTCTAATTTTGGATATACAACTACGATCGTAATTGCTTAATAGTATATTCGAAAAAAATAGAAACTTTTATAATATCTAATGCTTGAAGAAACTTTTCTTCTGATTAATATAAGATTCATTTACATCTCAACATGCAATATATCTCCCTCAAAAATAGAATGAACCTCACTGTACAATAAAAGAAAGTAGGCGGCAATGGTGGTAAAAACTGGAATGCACAGGCGCGACGGCTCACAAGCTGCTCAGGTGAAGAATTGAAGGACGAAGAATGGCTTCGCGTTATGCAGATTTTGAACAAAAAAAAGAAAAAACAGAAGGAATAAAGGAGAAGAAAGGAGAAGTAATGAGAAGAAATCTTAGAGGTGTTGAAGCTACTGTGACTTTGAACATTTTTTTTCTCTTTCTTCTAGTAACATTCAAATAAATGAAAGGTGAAGAAAGCTGAAGAAATGAATGAAGGAGTTGTTGTTAGCAATAAATGTTCAGCTTATTTTCATTGATTAGGAAAAGGAGAATCAGGCCCATAATCAAGCCCTTTACAATGAAAATTCACTGTCTTTTGCCCAACTTAAATTAATAACTACTAGTATTTTATAAAATTAATTTTTTGATTTTCTACTAGTGTTTTATAAAATCAAAACAACACTATTAGATATATTAGTGATGAAAGTTATGTATAGGCAAATATATAAATACTAATTTTTTTTGTTAAATTAATTATCATAAGAGATAATTAATAATCATTATTTTTTAAAGGACGAATTATAATAATTAATATTCCATAAAAAATTTTGAGGGATAGTATTTACGTTAGTGGTAATATTTATGTTATTCATGGTCAATGTTTTTGTCTAATAAGGTCAAATAAGTTTCAATCAGGTTCAATAAGGTCTAATAAGTTTCAATCAGGTCCAATAAGGTGTAATAAGTTTCAATCAGGGTCAATAAGTTCCAATAAGGTCCAATAAGGTCAATCAGGTTCAATCAGGTCCAATAAGTTCCAATCAGGTTCAATCAGGTCCAATAAGTTGAATCAGGTCCAATCAGGTCTAATAAGTTCCAATAAGTTCAGTTCAAGTTCAATAAGTTCAGTTCAGATAAGTTTCATTAAGTTCAGGTCCAATAAATTGAATAGTTCGCACCCTAAATCTCCCTCCCGCGTTCAAAAGCCGATCATCCTGAAGTAGACGACGAAATTCAGTAGAAAGGTGGAATTTGGAAATCTTCTTCATTGTCGTTGAGGCCGTTTAACACTGATATTTTATTCATCCTCCTCTCTCTCGATCACAATTGGAATTTCCCAGCAACTTATAATCAATTTTCACTCTACTATTATCTAATTTCTCTCTTTTTTCTGGGTTTATATTTATTGGCAAAAAAACCTCTTTTGGGCTGTTCAAGAAGAGAGGAGAGAGAGAGACAACAAAGATGATGCTGCAGTATCATGGTTTTTCAGGGCTTAAAACCAAAAGGGTACTTCTCCTTCTTCTTCATCTTCTGCCAATTTTGCTACTTTTTTTTTTTTTATCTCTATTTCATTATTTCTCCCAGTTTATGAAATTGAAGTGTTGTGATTATATTATCTACAATTGAATTTTTATTCTTTAAGGTGTTGGAGGAATTAGCTGATTTTTGTGAATTAAATGACTTCATGGAGTTTTGGGTAATTGGGTTGTGCAGAACTTGGTGATCGTTGCTATTTCAATAATTGAAGAGACTGTTTCCAGAATTGGGTTATGTTCCCAGGAATCCTTTTGTTAAGTTGGCATTTGTAGAACATAATTTGGAGTTAAATGGTTTATGCAATTGAATCAACTTTCATCTGCTAGAAATTGATGATTGGTTGTATTGAGCCATTGATTGAAGATATTCATAAACTTGAGGGTATTGTTTGAGGTATTATACTGGCTAAGAACAAAATATTACATGAACCGTCTGTTGTTTCATTGAGGAAACAAAGTAAAGAAGAAGAGAGATTGGAGAATATGGTACATTCTGGGTGTAATTCGAATGGACACTATGAGTATTGGGTTGCAAACAGTTCGGAAATATTCTTGTGACCTTGATTTGTCAGTGTTTTTTTCTGTGACAGAAGATATATGTGTTTCTCAATTCATCCCTTTTATGTAATGCAAAAAGAAAAAGGAAAAATCGTTATAGACTCATTGGAAACCAGACGTTATATCGTACTTACTATGGCAGAGAGAACTAATAGCCTTGAATTGTAGTTTCTTCCCACGCTTACATTTTCATTAAATTATTATATGTGATAGATCGAGAAATTTTTGCTGGGTGGAAAAGAACGGAACATTGAAAATCTAAGCATACTTTATTGTATTTCTTTGTCATCATCATGCATTCTCTATTGCTGTCGACATTGGTAGACATGATCAATGGCTTCCGAATTGATGTCTATATATGTTACATAATGGGTAGTTTTATTAATTTCTATGTAGTAAGTAAATTTTGCAATGTGGTCTGAACTCTATTAAACTTTAGTTTTTGTTTGACCACAGATTGTATTTGAAAATGTATTCAGTGTGCTTGACTCTGTTAGTCTTGAGCATATGAAAGAACTAACTGCAAGGCGTAGATTAATTGAAGAATCTATCAACGAGACCAGCTGCATCACAGAAGCTACAGCAAGGGAGATGTCTGGAGGGCTGACTTCTCGTAGTCAACAGGTAAAGATTTGCTCGAGTTCTTGGATAATCAACCTAGTAAGGGTTCCCCTCTTGGTAGGTCTAGTGAGAGCTAGATGCTGCTACCTTTTCCCTAATTAGTCAAGGCAAGTAGCGAGGTTGTTTTCATCATTTAGATGACTTCAAGCAATGGTGCTATTTTCAGTTGTGGGCTCTCCCATCATATAACCAATAAGGCTTGTTATCTGGTTTGCTAAGTTTCTAGTTATGCAGACTCCTTCCAGGGCTCTCCTTCCAGGCCTAATATCTTTTTGGCTTGGCTTTTCATGCACACCATTAGTTAAGAACTTATGTGAATGGAAGATATGGCCAATATGGGGTGTGAGAGATATAGTTGTAACTTGTACCATAACATAAAAATAGCCTTTTAGATTTTGCATTTGATGGTCATTTTCTTCCTGTATATCTAATTTTCAGTGAATTATTGTAACTTTTACTTTTTTTTTGTTTCGATTAAATGTCTTGTATTTGGATCTTCTTGTTTGGCACAAGACGTTACATAGCTGAATGTGTGTAGCAACAAGATGATAGGCAGATGTAAGTATGTAACTATACTTGCCTATTAACTCTCACCAACAAATATGTATTATACTTTCCCATGACTGAACGTAATGTTCTTGTTTGTTGTAGGAATGAACTAATACTAGCAGCTGCTTGGTTTTTATAGACAAATAAATATGAACACTTCACTTTCATGATAGTTAGGTGGTCTTTCATTACTTCCTTCAATGTGGCACTTGTTTTGCTTAGTTAGGTCTCTGATAGAACTAGTTGTCTCTGAGGAAAACATTTTTCTTTAAATGTCTCAGGATATTCAGAAATTGGAACAGTATCTGCCAATATTGGAGAATTTTGTTATCCAAGTTGATTCGATTAGTCGAAACAAGAATTTGTTGATTTCAGAGCTGAGAATACAGTGGAGCAGCACCGTTAGCTCATCGCGGTTCAGAATTGGTGGTCCAAAGTTTTTTCAAATTAATAGTCTGAAGTATGAACTTGGGATGATCCTTTTCCTTTATGGTGTAACTATTCGTGAGCAGGCTTTTGAAATTCTTTCAGAAGGTTAGAATATGAGTAGCATAATCTCAACCTCGCATGTTTATCAATTTTCTATTTGTTCCTATACTCAGAATTTGACTTATCTCATTATAATAGATAAGCAGAAGTCTGCCTGCCTTCTGAGAAAAGCAGCTGGAATATACAAACATTTGAATGATGAAGTCCTTCCATTGCTGCAATCTATCTTGCCTCCGGAGAAGCCACCTGAGACTGCAACCAATGTCTCTTTTGCCATGAATAATATTTGCTTGGCGGAAGCTCAGGTTAGTTTTATAGCTTCACTGTATAGATGTTATTGATCTTCTTTCATCTTCTTATGTATTTTTGCAGAAATGCATTGAGGTATTCGATTTCAACTTCTTCAATGTGATTTTATAATAGAGTGTAGCAACTTGTTCTTTCTACTGTATAGGCAATAGCCATAAAAATGGGAGAAATGCAGGGATTGTCTGCTGGTCTTCTAGCAAAATTGCACTATGGTGTTACACAGTTATTGGATGAAGCAAGTTCTCTTCTGCAACCTGGACCTAGAGATATTTCTCGTCGATTTCTAGTAAGTACATCCTTGCCTGCCTTACTAAGGACCTTCAAGTATCAAGATGTCACCAATGGCTTACTCTATGACCAAACTGGTTTTTCAATGCCACTTTGAACTCTCTCATATATGAGCATGTCCGCATTAAACAAACATCATCATCTTTCTGTTAAATCTTCTTTTCCTGATTCATAAAGTTCTATAGAATTTAAATTCAATTGATTGTTTTAAGAATTCGAGACTAGTTTAGCCATTGAGTGTGAAAGAACTCATGTTAATACTTAATAATATGTCTTGTTGCTGTCATTTACTTATATAATGAATGGAAGAAAACAATATGCTGTAAGGGACATGGAATGTGTTAAAGATGCTTTTGCAAGGGGGATTCTCGGATTATGTTCTCCTTATAGAGGAGGAAAATTTTACAAAATGAAATTTAGCCAACATTTACAAGGAAGAATAAATTCAT
Organism: Beta vulgaris subsp. vulgaris; assembly: GCF_026745355.1. NCBI lineage: Eukaryota > Viridiplantae > Streptophyta > Magnoliopsida > Caryophyllales > Amaranthaceae > Beta > Beta vulgaris. The sequence goes on along the minus strand of NC_079207.1, from coordinate 28,613,027 downwards.
CAACACCATTAATGAATAGAAATTGTGTATTATAGAACTTTGCCACTTGGTGCCTGCCATATGAAAAATGATTTGCACCAGGTGTACATGTATATGACTATGTTTCACTTACCCTTTTAAGAAAAACACAGGAATCAGAGAGAAGATGAGAATCCTCGAATCAAAGACCCAATGTTTTAGCATTCATCTTTCAAAGTTTAGAAGTCATGGTTTTCTTTAGAAATCTATATTGATGAATTCACTATTGATTTTTACACTTCTGTTACAAGCAACAATTTCGATAATTTGCATTGAAGTGCTTCTAGACATATACTCAGTCGAAAATGTTCGAAATAATAAAAGCGTGACATACGAACAATCAATTGAGAAGTACAGATGTAAAGTGATACATGAACCTACACAATGTCCCATTGTCCCCTAATCGCCCAAAAACATAGATCTCAATTTGTCATCCCATGCATGACTTGCTGCATGATGTAGTTACACTTCAAAAGAGGAGACACTTGTGAACTTTATCATCCGTTTTTATTTTTCTATTACATCATCTCCTATTCATAGAAGTTGGATATTAATTGCATCATATCCTTTTTTGGAAAGTTTTCGTTCTTCCCTTTTGTATTACGTAGTAGTTTTCTTTTCTCCACTACTTTTTTACTTTTCTTAAGAATTGTGCCCAACCCTGCAACCCACATGATGGCATAAGCTGCTTGGGCTCTGATCTTACAATTGTTTGTTTTTATGTTGCTCTCTGTTGATATATATGTCATTGCTGCATTTTTTTCTGTTTGCAGGACTTTATAGTTTCTTGCAGCACTCTGCATGAATTGAGCAGTTATAGACACCTTGCTGAAAGCTACAAACACGCGGAGCAAGTGGGAGTTGCCATTGGTCTTCTAAACCGTGCAATGAGTAAAGCAAAGAACTTGCCTGGGGAACAGTCGTGGCGAGAAGTATTTAAAAATGAACTTAACAAAATCTCCGATATGCTAAAAAAGTACAATGATGAAAATGCATTTGTTTGGCACCATAAGATCCCACTGGATTTCGAGTTGCCCTCCTTGGAGGGTAGGACAATAGTGACTGCGACCCCTTATGAGCCTGAAAGATGGGAAAGACAAATTACTTTCAGTACATGAATGTCAAACCAAATAAGTTGTACAGTGTCATTGATTGTGTAAATGATCGATCCTATATTTGCCTCGTGTGTATATTAGCTGAGCCTGGGATAATCGAAGGGGGTTTTCGCCTGTCTTGCTGATGTCAAAACTCAAAAGGCTACAAGGTAGCCTTTGGCCGCAGTAAGATTCGAGTGTAAATGTGAAGATGTTAGAGCTGGAACTGATTCACATGTTGTTTCTTGTTGCAATGACAAAGCTATGGCAAAATGTTACTCCATTCTAAGAAAATTGCATCCTTGAGTTGTTCATTGAGCTGAATCAATATCTTGATACTTTTTTTTGTTTGTTTACAAGAATAGAACTAACATTTTTATGAAGCGTGAAACCCAGTGATAGCCATTTTTCAAAATATTGAAGAAATAGATAAATTCTAACTACGTAACAGGTGGGAAAAAATTAAAAAAAAGCTCTATAGGACTATAGCTAGTTTGTTCACAAATTGTAACTTTTTGTATTGGTTGATGAACTTTTTGGCTGTCAAATCCGTCATGAAATCGTTTCATACACGACTTTGCGGATAAATAACTTGCACGATTTTGACCATCATAAAACTTGGCTTAACAAGTTGCTAAGATTTTGTAGCACATTACTTATTAGTTTTCACTTTTTGTTAATGACTACTTAACAAGTTTTTTAAAAAAAATTAAAATAAAACAACTATATACTTCCTCTGCTTTACGAGATTCTCATTTGGGCACTATTCATCAACCAACTTTGACAAGCTTTCTCTCAAAATTATGTAAGAAAAAACATAGTCAAGTGGGGTCTTGTTAAATTCGTCTCAATGCAATGATTTCAAATATCAATTTTTTCTAATTTTTACCTATAAACAATTAAAGATATTATTGTCGAAAGAAGAGTATTGGAGTGCGGGAAAAAGCAAATCGTTTTGGGCTACTTGATCGGCAAGTAAACTCCTATCTTTCAACTGCTCTTCAACGAAGACTTGTGCAGTGATGTCTGAATCTCGAAACCCGAACCTGAGCTCCGTTCTCGAACCTGCGCTCCGTTCTCGAACCTGGAAAAGTAGGGACCAACCCAGGTTGTTTGGGTAGGGGTTCCCCCTTCGAAACTTAAGTCAGATACTAGGAGTGAAAAGGAAAAGTAGAGGAAGTGAGAGAGAATTTCTATAGTGTTGGGGTCTTGAATGCTGCCATTTGAGGTCACTTAAAATAGGGGAACCTGATTGGTCAGGCAATCATACCTTGACAAGTGGCAGACAATGATTGGATGGTAAACACCAGTCAATCATATGCAACCGTTTTTTGGAATTTGGGCCCTAAATATTCTTTCTAGCCAAAAGGTGGACTTTTACTCTCTTCTTAGTAACCTGAGGGTGCTAGGGGACTAAATCCCTATTTATCATGAGGAAGCTTGTGCCTAGGAATGTTAGGGGTCTTAATGACCCTATTAAAATAAATGAAGTCAAGAATTTTCTACTAATACATAATACTTTTTGTTGTACTTTTTTTGAAACCAGAGTGAGAAGGACTAAAGCGAGAAAAAATTCCGAAAAAATTTGGTGATCACTGACGTTGGAGTAATGAATATGACTTCTCTTCAAGAGGGGGAATTCGGTTTGGCTGGAGGCCTGGAGAGGTTTAAATTATACTATTGAGGACCACAGAGAAATGCATGACTTTATAGGTTACAGCGAGGGAACTATGTGTTCATTGTAGTTGCAGTTTATGGCCTACATACTATAGGTGACAGAAGAGAGTTATGGAGTGATCTAATGCACATCATATTTGATTATTCAGGTCCTATAATCATCTTAGGTGATTTCAATGCAGTTAATAGTTTTGCGGACAGAATAAATGGAGTCAATGTAAGTGAAGCATAAACTCATGATTTTGCTAACTTTTTGCTGGAGTCTCAGCTTATTGAAAAGCCAAGTAGTGGATTGTATTTCTCTTAGAACAATAAAGGGTCTGGTAACAGGAGGATTTCAAGTAGGATTAACAAGGGGTATATTAATGAGGATATGCTACAACTTTACCCTGGCATTATGATTAATTACCTTCCTAGAGGTATTTCTGATCACATACCACTTGTGGTAAGATTTTGCCAGCAGGAGCAACCTAAAAGTAGGTCATGCAAGTTCCTTAATATCATTGTTTTTGATGAAAGATTCATCCCAATGCAAGATTCAGGTTGACAAAATCACAGCTACAGTAGAGCTCAGTCTTGGATGGCTAAATCTCTCAACTATGCTGGAAGACTGCAACTAATTAGAAGTATACTTAGCAGCATGCAAAACTACTAGGCTCATATCTTTCCTATGTTTAAGAAGCTTATCAAAGCTTTTGAGATGGTCTGTAGAAGATTTTTATGGGCAGGAAAAACTCTTGATGTCTATAAGAGCTCATGTTTCTTGGCATACCTTCTTTAATCCTAAGGTGGCATGGGGCTAGAATCTTACAAACATGGTTGTGTGGAATCAAGCTGCTATGCTTAAGCTATCTTGTTTAAAGCAAATAAGCTATAGGTTCAATGGACTAATGCCTACTATCTAAGAAGGGCTAAGATTAACAATGTTGTTAAAAGTAACAACATTTCTTGGATCCTTAGGAAGATTGTAAAATCCAGGGATTTGATTAATGATATTGGTGGTTGGGTGTCTGTCATTAAGAATGAGAAATTTAGCATCTAAAAAGCCTCTAGGCTCCTTCAAGGCAGGTTTGACCATGTTAATGGGAGAAGGTTAATTTGTAATAATCATGTAAGTCTAAAAAGTAAGTTTATTCTATGGCTTGCCCTTCAAAATAGACTTGCTACTTGTGATAGAGTTATTAGATGGAATTTTGGTTGTGACCTGGTTTGTTGTTTATGCTCTACCGGAGTTGACTCTGTGCAACACTTATTTTTCCAGTGTAGGTACTTCTCTGAAGTGTGGGCTAAGGTGATGCAATAGATCAAAGTGAATCATAATCCTTCCTGTTTTGATGATGAAAGCAGAATTATGATTGGCAAAGCAAAGCAGTAGAAGCCTGATGCTCAAGTGTGTATGATCCTTTTCACTGAGACTGTGTATGCCATTTTGAAGCAAAGAAACATGAAATTTTTTGACAGTGGCAATCTCCCAGTACAAACGCTTGTAAGAGAGATCATTTTTAATACTGCTTGTAACTGTAATGAGCAGCAAAGAAGTCTCCTCATTCAGTAGTTAAGTTCTTGAGATTGCTTGTAGCTTCCGTGGGTTTCTTTTCTGTCTTAATTTATGTTGTTTTGGGCCATTTGTGGCCTCTAGTTTTGTTTGACTAGGTTGTATCTCAATCACCATTTTTTTTTGGTTTTCAATAACTTTGAATTGCAAAAAAAAAATTGATATATTTAAGGCAAAAAGTTACTCCCTTCACAATAATATATTGTATATCGGTGTCACTAAAAAATTGGTATAAAATAGTCGATTAATATATTTTTGGTATATCTAATCAATTAAGAAGAAACTTCCCATGACATTAGCTACATCTTTATATTGTGTATTGTGTATTGTGTATTTTGTACAAACAAATGTATCATGATTTATGACATTACCTACATCTTTGTATTGTGGATTGTGTATTTCGTACAAACAAATAGATCAAACAATTTCCTCCAAAACTCTCTTTCATCTCCTCTTGAGGTATCTTGCCCTAGCAATAGCAACATACCCTGGGGTATACTTGTCCTGTAAAATAATACTTCAAATTAGCATGGGTTATTTAAATTAAAAAGTGGACTATATGAATAGAGAAAGAAGAAAAAGTAGATATACCATATTACTACGATTTTTTCACCAAGTACCTCCGAGTTTTAAAATAATTCACATGGTACCCTCCATGTTTTCAAAATTCACCATGTACCCCTCACTTTTATGTAAATACACCCAAATGCCCTTAATGACTAACGGCGTTAACCGCCGTTAGTCATTAATCCTAATTTTCTATTTTCAACTCTAATTAACCTCTAATCCTAACCCTAACCCTAAACCTAAACCTAACCACCCCTCCCTTACCCTCACACCACCCCTGCCCCTTCCCCACCCCCACAACCCCCTCCCTCACCCCAGCAGCCCCCTCCCCACCCCCGAGCTAAACCCCGCGCCATAACCCCGCAACCCCACCCCTGCGCCCTCCACTCACAGCGGCGTTGCTGTAATTTTTTCTCTCTCCTTGCAGTGGTTCTTTTCTCACAACCACTACTGTAGTCTCTCCTCTACTTTGTGCATTAATCATTGTTGCCGTTGCACGACACCGCCTTGACCACCGTCAGTGCTTCGTCGTCCAGTGTTGCGGCCCTTGTGTCCCTGTTCTTCCTCTGTCTCGCTACTTCCCTCGCTTCGCCTCTCCCCTGCTTCGTACTACAGTTGTCGTCGCACTAAAACCGCCTCACAGGTGGAGGGGGTTGCGGAGGTTAGGGGCGGGGTGGAGGGGTGCGAAAATGGAAGCGAGTTGGCGTTGTGGGGGCACGGGGTGGGGGGTGGTTCTGTGGGGGGGCATGATGGTGAGGGAGGGGTAGGGGGACTGCTAAACTGAACTGGGTGGGGAGGGGGGGCTCGGGGGTTAGGGAGGGGGGACTTCTGGGGTGGGGGGGAGGGTAGGGGTGGTGGGAGGTTGGGGAGTGGGTGGTGGGGTTGTGGGTTAGGGTTAGAGGTAGGAGTTAGGATTAGAGGTCAGAGTTAGGATTAGAGGTAGAAGTTAGGTTTAGGGTAGTATTAGGAGGTTAATTAGGGTTTAAAACAGGAAATTATGGTTAGTGACTAACGTCGGTTAACGTTGTGAGTCATTAAGGGTATCTGAGTGTATTAGTTCGAAACTGAGGGGTACCTGGTAAATTTTGAAAACATGGAGGGTACCAGGTGAATTTTTTGAAAACTCGGGAGTATCAGGTGAAAAAATCGATATTACTATAAATAGAAAAGAAAAATTCTGTAAATTAAAAACAATCTCAAAAAGAAACATTTATAATTTGATAGGGAACTCACATGGTACAAATATGATTCTTCTCTACTGCTGCTACCCACATAACCCGAGGAAGCTTCTGCCTTGAGCTTCTAACTTGAGCTTCTGACATACTTTCAAAGTCAGTACACCAATTTCAAGCTCCTGACTTTTAGTTTTTGATTTGGTTCAGCAGCTTTCAGGTGTAAGCCTTTCTCAAACAATTCAACCTATTCAACAAAAGTCATATATATATATATATATTATATATATATATATAATATATATATATATATATTAATATATATATATATATATAACTCTAATGAATAAGTGTTGTAACTCCAATGAAAAATGAGAATGAATTTTACACGCTATAACTCTTATGAATAAGTGATGTAACTCTTATGATTAAGTGATGTAACTCTAATGAAAAAGTGATGTAACTCCAAAAACAAAATATTTGAAAAAAAAATTCAAAAAAAAAAAACAGAATTTTTTTGAATTCAAATTTTTAAGAGGAATATAACTCTAATGAATAAGTGTTGTAACTCTAAACCAATCGTGTGGTTGAGATTCATTCTCATTTCTCATGTAAGGAACATTTTCATGTGATCTTGCCTCTATATATATATATATATATATACACTTTAATTTTACACATTCTAGTTCTTAAGTTGGCCAACTTTAATATTAAGATATTCATATTACTACCACTTTCGTATTTAAACATTTTTCGCATTATAACTTTTATATTCATCCATTATTGTTGATTCTATTATGTCTCTCGAGTCCATTATTCATGGTACACGGAGGTGTATCATGCTCATCATGATACACCCAAGGACGTTTTTTGTAATAAATTATCTAAATGAGTAAAATGTTACTCAATTCTAATCAATTAATTCTCTCTCCTTTTCTCATCTTCATTACTCTTCTATTTCTTTATTGTTTCTTAGTTTCTATTACTTCCAATTTTTCTCTCTCCTCCATTATTTCTCTTACCTAAAAGTTCTGTCTCCTCCATTGATTCTCACCTCCAAATTTCTCTCACCTCCATATTTTTCTCCTACGTTGTTTTTCTTGCTCCTTTCAATTTGCAACCTTTATTGAAATTAATGAATGACCAAACCAAATGGTGGAACTTCGATTTTCATCAATAGAGAAATTATTTTCAAATTTGAGAATCAACATTAGAGTTTTAGAATTTTTCAAGGACGGAATTAAATATCGATAATATAACGATCATTTAAGAATTAACACTAGTTTTAGATTTTTGCTATTGTTTCTCTTACCTCAAAAATTTTCTCCTCCCCATTATTTCTCTCCTTCATTGTTTCTCTCTCATCGTGGTAAATCAAATTGATGAACTCCAAAATGTGATTTGAGAAAGTTGGGCTTCATCAATGGCAAAAACAAATATTGAAGTTTTCGAATTCATCAATAGTGGAATTAGTTCTACATTTGAAATTAATACTGCAGCTTTAAAATCAGCAAATAATTATGTTCATATGAGAAAATGAGCGAAAACGTTTGCTCATTTGGGCAAAAGTGTTTGCTCATTTTCTTAACTGAGTAGAAGAGTTTGTCTATTGAGAATGTTTGCTCATTCGAGCAAATGATCAGTAGGAGTGAATTTTGCTCATTTAGAGAATTCAAAATGAACATTTAGCAAAAAGTAGTATTGATGTACCATGAGCATGGTACATCTAGGTTTACTATAATTTTTCTCTATGTCTCTTGATGACCCTCAAAAAACTCCAATGTCATGTAATCTCAATTTTCTTAATCTCTCTCTTAATTATTGTGTTGGATATTAAGTAGGTAAAATAAATAAAAATATTGAAATGAAATATAAGGAAAACATTACGTTAGATTGCAACAAGTGTCAAAAAACAATATTAATATTAATATTAAAATATATAATGTGATATTTTTCTAACCAATAAAATTAAGAGAAAAATATCCCACATTAAATAGAATTTGCTTTCAGATCTTATACGAAATATCCTTGAGGTATTTTATTATTCACCATATACACTCAATGTTATCTAAATTCACCGAACCCTTAAGTTCATCATAAAATCTATTTGCTCTTGATGAATAATGGGAATTTACAATGTCAATCATTTTGTTATTTCAACTTCCTCATTAGTACTTTCGCTTTCTTTCTCTCACCTCTAACAATCAAGCCGCCTTAATAGAGGTCGCTATCTCATATCATTTTTTTGTCGTGCAGAAAAGTCATCATAGGTCAACTAAACATAAAACATATTAATCAAGAATGAGGCAGCGCCACACCACTAACATAAATGTACAAGTGTGAGAATAATTGTATTAACCTGTTGTAGGTTAACCTAGGCATTCAATATATATAGTGTTTACAATACAGACCTATGACTATGAAAGTACCATTCTACCCTTTACAATATAATATCATCCCTTTACATATAATATTATCCAATACACCCCCTCAATCTGTACGGGGTGAAAGACGGATAGATTGGTACGATGTTTAGTAAACAAGTCAGTAGATAGGCCCTTAGTAAAAATGTCTGCAACCTGAGACTGAGTAGGAACATGTCGAACAATAAGTCCTCCCTTGGCAACCATTTCGCGAACAAAATGGTAATCGACGTCAATATGTTTGCTACGATTATGATGAACTGGGTTATCAGTGAGATAAGTAGCAGAGACATTGTTACAGTAGACAATGACAGGACGACGAAGAAAATGGCCAATGTCAGCAAGAAGTTGCTTGAGCCAAATAGTTTCTGCAGCTGTGTAGGCAACTGCCCTGTATTCAGCTTCAGTGGAGGATTTGGAGACAGTAGGTTGCTTTTTCGAACGCCAGGAAATTAAATTCTTCCCAAGAAAAATAGCATATCCAATAGTAGAACGCCGTGTGTCAGGACATCCTGCCCAATCTGCATCGAAATAGGCAATAACAACAGTAGGAGAGCTACTACTGTATAAATAAAGGCCATAATCCAAAGTGCCCTGCAAATATCTGAAAATTCTTTTCACAACATGAAGGTGAGTAGTTTGAGGAGCATGCATGAACTGAGACACCATATTAACAGCATAAGCAATATCTGGACGAGTCATAGTTAAGTACTGCAATGCACCGACCATACTACGATAATCTGTGGGATCAGCAAGAAGTTCTCCATCAAGTAGAGACAATGTTACTCTAGAGACAACAGGAGTGGTAACTGGTTTAACAGTATGAAGATGGAATTTACGAAGTAAATCAGAGACGTACTTATGTTGAGACAAAAATAAATCAGAGGGAGTACGCACAACCTGCACACCTAAGAAGTAATGAAGATCCCCTAAATCCTTCATAGCAAATTGAGAAGAAAGAACATAAATGAATTTGGCAACAAGTTTTAGATTTAGGTTACAGTTTGTGATTTTTAGAGTTTAGAAACAAAGGAAAGCATTCACATCCAAATGTTTTCAAAAATTGATAGGAAGGAGGACGATGAAATAATTTTTCAAAAGGAGAAACACCTCCTAAAACCGAGCTGGGTAATCTATTGATAGTGTAAGTGGCAGTATATGATGCATCAACCCAAAATTCCGCAGGAAAAGTCAGAACGGATAATCATAGTACGAGCCATTTCAATGATATGACGATGTTTGCATTCTGCAACACCGTTTTGAGCTGGAGTGTGGGGACAAGATTTTTGAAAAATTATACCATTGTTAGAAAAATGTTGAAGAAGAGGAGAATTATCAAATTCTCTTCCTCCATCACTTTGAAAAATTTTAATTTTGCAATTAAAAAGATTTTTAACCATCTTTTAAAACATAAGGAATTTAGAATAAGCTTCCGATTTTCAACGTAAAGGATAAATCCAGGAATAACGCGAAAAATCATCAACAAACACAACATAATAGCGAAATAATTAATTCGACAAAACAGGAGATTGCCAAAGATCACTATGAATTTTATATAATGGATATGTAGAAATATGTTTAACTGAATCAAAAGGTAAACGATGTATTTTTCCAAGCTTACATCCAACACAGTCATCATGAAACTTAGAAGTACATATGATAGATTTATTTGAACATAAATGGCCTATAATGCTAGAAGGTGTATGACCCAGACGAGCATGCCACACGTCACCCGACTCCTTGATGGCTAGGAAAGTAAGAGCAGAAGGCTCAGGAGGGACAATGATGGGCTGAAGAGGGTAGACACCTTGCTTACTGGTTCCCTGAAGCAGAACTTCCCCCGTTATCTGGTCCTTAACATAAACAGAATTTTTATCAAAACTCACAACACAATCATTTTCATGACACAACTTGTTAACTGATAATAGATTATGTTTTAAATTAGGGACATGACAGACAGATGACAAACGGAGGGGACGACTTGCAGTTTTTAAGGTTACAGTTCCAGTACTTTTAATAGGGAGTAAGGTACCATTACCAACTACAACAGAACTAGACCCAGTATAAGGAGTTTTAAAGGAAAACATACCATCCTGAGGAGTCATATGAGATGCAGCTCCTGAATCCGGGTACCAGACTGAGTCATTCCACCAACAGATAGTGCACCTAAGGCTCGAGTGACACTTTCAAAGGAAGAGGGAACAAAGTTGGAATTGAAGCGTTGAGGACAATAGGCAGCTTGGTGACCTGGAAACCAACATAAACCACATGTATCGTAAGTAGGGGTAGAGGTAACATTGTTACTACTTGATGAATTATTCCCATTTGAGCGTCCCGGATTACCATTGTTGTTGTTGTTTCCTCCAGAGGCACGATTATTATTGTTTCCTCCAAAGGCACGATTATTATTGTTTCCTCCATTCCCACCATTATTACCCTGAGCATTCTGATTATTGTTGCCCCCACGATTATTATTACCACCTCTGTTTATGTTATTCCTGCCCCGATTTCTCCCTCCAGAACTAGTCTGGGAGGAGGAACTTAATCCAGTACCAGTAGATTTAACGACAAGTAAGGCATGATGGATCAGATGCATCCTTAGAATTTAACAATCTTTGTTCATGCAGTAACAACTTCGGACGCAAATCATCAAAATTAATTGGGAATGGATAAAGCAGGAGAGTAGTAACGATATGATCGTACTCAGAATCACGATCTAGGCCAAAAAGAGTATACTGCACTAAATCCTGGTTCGACATAGGACACTGAATAGCAACAAGGGAATCCGCAATCACCTTAATTTCTCGTAAATACCAATCCATTGTTTGTGAAGCAGTCTTTTTAATACGAGTTAATCATCCCTTTAATTCCATTGATCTAGCCATACTAGCATGCATAAATCTAGATTGTAATATAGTCCAAATTTCTACAGAGGTAGATAAATCATGATCATTCGTCAAAAACATCCCTAGATAAGGTGGCAAAAATCCATGATTTTATTTGTTGATCCACACCTAAATATTCATAAAATTGAGGATTAGGAACATTCATGCCATGATCATCAATAACGGTAGCAGGAGGAATAGAAATAGTGCCTTCAACCATACCAAGTAATTGATGCGAAAGAAGCAAACAAGTAATCTGGGTTTTTCACAATAAATAATCTTCAGGAGAAGAGAGAATAATTGTTACCAAATTGCTTAGATTAGGGGCAGAAATTTGCGTTAGGGCAAATATAGATGAACTCTGCGGCATGGTGTATTGATGAAACATGCCGGTGGTTGAAGGTGGCGCAGAGTGATGCGGAAAACCAGGTGGGTAGCGCGACGCTGAGGGCGTGGAGGAGCCACTGCTGACGATGGCCAACCAGAAAGGGTCGGTGGCTGGACGGCTGGGTGAGGCCTCGTTGAGGAGGGCCGAAGTGAAACCATGAAAAGGGGCCGAGTAGGCGCTGGCGAGGGGCCGGTTGGGAGACGCGTGGGCGTCACCATGGGTCGCGACGAACGACGGGAATTGCGGCTGGGCCACGGTGGTGTTCGCCGGCGGAGGCAACAGCGGACCGGAGGTCGACGCCAGCGAGTCAGTCACGGAGGAAGAAGGGGCAACGGAAGCAAGAGGCCGAAGATCCATGAAGATTAAAAAAATATTAATTTATTTGAGGAAAGGTAAAATAATTTTTAGAGAGAAAAAAAAACCTTTGTTGTGATACCATGTACAAGTGTGACTGTGAGAGAATAATTGTGTTAACCTGTTGTAGGTTAACCTGGCATTCAATATATATAGTATTTACAATACAGATCTATGACTATGAAAGTACCATTCTACCCTTTACAATATACTATTATCCCTTTACATATAATATTATCCAATAATAAACTTTGCTAGAATATGTTGAGCACTGTAGGCGTGTTTTCATTCGCATATGTGGTGAGAGCGCGTATTTGACTACCTCATTGGATATTGGAAAATCGTAGGAACAACTTACGAAGACACATAAACCTAACGTTATGAATTCACCAACAAGTCTTTAGAGGAAGACTTATGAACCTAATTGGACATTGAAACCGTAAGGACAACTTAGGGACCTATCCAATGTAGATATCCCCACATCATGGCTCCTTGAATGGTCAATGAACCAAAGATTGAGTTCAGGGTGAGAGTATAAATATGAACAGGAATCAAATTCACCCATAGTTGGCCTCTACATAGTAGCAATTCATTTCTGAGTTTTATGCAACTAAATAAGCAAATAATATGTTAACGTAATGTATAAATTAATATATGTCGGTTTGTTAAATACGCAAAAGACTAATGTTTCGTGATATGTTATTTAGGCAATCAAATTACAAGGAACCTAATCCAATTGTCCAGATTATCGGAATTTTGCGTTGGAATATTTATTTAGGTCTTTAATTAACAAGAGTAAAAGTGTGAGGTGATGAAAGTATTAAACCATACAATCATTCATATGAATATGAAAAATATAGTATAGAAAAGAAATAAAAAGAAAAGCTTAGAGAAGAATATACCAAATAGCGTAAATTCCTTTAATATATACATTATGACTAATTGATTAATGTTTGTATAAAAGTAAATAAATTAAAATTGACCCTCAGGAATTATACCTTTGTCGCTTTGGTCTTGTATAATGATCTATAGGAATAACAAACTTGTAGCTTGAATTATGATGAAATTCGAATGAATGGATGTGTTTGAGTGTTTTTTGTGTGTGTATTTTAATGTGATGAACTGTATGTATGAGGTATGAAGTTATGTTCTAAGCGTATTAAAGTGTAGCGACCTGTAGAAAAACGTTCGAAGAAACTAAAGTATTAATAGGAGAATCGATCCCGAAAACAACGAGGAAAGGGTAAGAAAGTTTTTTGCTAGATGCATGGAGCATGCGCTAGGCGCACAACCATGCCCATAAGTTTATGTAATTGTAAAAGAACGCAATTTGTTCATAATAACCAAGAATACTACATGAAAACTGATTACATACTTGAAACTACTGTGGGAGCTCTCATGATAATACAATTATATGTATTTATATATACATTTTTAAAACTCTATTTTTTAAAGAAAATTAAACATTAAAAATACTGATCCCCTATTTCCTAATCGGAGTTTGTCAACTTGTGCACCAAGGGGTCTTGGATATATATATTCTACCTTTATTAAGAATGGGAAACCAACAATAGTTCTTCTTCTCTCTATCTATAAATTTTTAGATGGTGATGAAGCTCGCTTCTTCAAGAATGAGATACATCCAGACTTCAATAAAACACTCGAAAATGGGTATTGTTGCTATGGTTGGTGATGGGAAGAATTTAAATGCACACTAGTTATATATAACTTTTAGCATAGTAGTACATCGTGAAATTTTAGCATGGGATTCAAGTATGAACCATACAAAAAGTGTGAATTTTCTACCAATATTTTCTAAACAATTATCAACTATCGTTAATGTTACACTAAAAACTAAAGATATAGGAGAAAGATTAGTCACACAAAAATAAGTTGGAAGCAAATCATTCATCAATGTTGACGAAAGAATGGTATGAATACTCTCAGCGTGTCCTCGTAACTATTTACCATACCTATATTATTTTTTAATCTTACCCATTTTGAATCTTTCATTTATATATAACCCACTTTAATTTTACACATTCTAGTTCTTAAGTTGGCCAACTTATTATAAATATATTCATATTACTACCACTTTCATATTTAAACATTCTTCGCACTACAACTTATATATTTATATATCCATCCACGCACTATTGTTGTTTCTATTATCTCTGTCTTGCTAGGCCTCAAAAAAGTCCAATGTGATGTAATCTCAATTTCTCAATCTCTCTTTTTCTTAATTCTTGTGTTGGATACTAAGTGGATAAAATAAAAAAAATAAAGGGGGTAAAATATAAGGAAAACATTACATTAAATTGCAACGAGTGTCAAAAAAATAATATTAAAATATGTATGGTGATATTTTTCTAACCAATAAAACGCATTAATAGAATTTGTTTTCAGATTTTCTACTAAATATTCTTAAGCTATTTTATTATTCACCATATATACTTCATGTTTTCTAAATTCAACAAACCCTTAAGTTTGTCATAAAATCTATTTGTTCTTGATGAATAGTGGAGATTTACGATGTCAATCATTTCATAATTTCAGCTTCCACATGAGTACTTCCATTTTCTTTCTCTCACCTCTAACCATCAATCCCACTTAATAGAGGTCGGTATCTCATATCATTTTCTTTACCGTGCAGAAAAGTCATCATAGGTCACCTAAACATAAAACATATTAAGCAAGAACAAAATGAGGGATCCCCACACCACTAACATTAACTTTGCTGGAATATGTTGAGCATTGTAGGCATGTTTTCATTTGCCTACGTGGTGTGAGCGCGTATTTGACTACCTCATTGGATATTGAAAAATCGTAGGAACAACTTACGAAGACACATAAACCTAATTGAAAAACGTTATGAACTCGCCAACAAGTCTTTAGAGGAATACTTATAAACCTAATTGGATATTGGAAAACCATAAGGACAACTTAGGGACCTATTAATTGGACCTTATCTGAACTGAACTTATTGAACCTGAACTGAACTTATTGGAACTTATTAAACCTGATTGGACCTGATTCAACTTATTGGACCTGTTTGAACCTGATTGGAACTTATTGGACCTTACTTATTGGAACTTATTGATCTTATTGAAACTTATTAGACCTTATTGGCCCTGATTGAAACTTATTAGACCTTATTGAACCTGATTGAAACTTATTAGACCTTATTGGACCTGATTCTTATTTGACCTTATTAGACAAAAACATTGACCATGAATAACATAAATATTACCACTAACATAAATACTACCCCTCAAATTTTTTTATGGAGTAATAATTATTATAATTCGTCTTTTAAAAAATAATGATTATTAATTATCTTTTATGATAATTAATTTAACAAAAAAATTTACTAGTTATATATTTGCCTATACATAACTTTCACCACTAATATCTCTAATAGTCTTGTTTTGATTTTATAAAACACTAGTAGAAAATCAAAAATTAATTAACATTTATTGCTAACAAATTAAAATTGGCACATATAAAAAATTCTCACTTCACTTTCATTAATGTGAAGGTAAGTAGATAGCATTAACCCCTTCCTTCATTTCTTCTCCTTTCATTTATGTGAATGTACTAGAAGATAAAAAGAAAACAAAAAGAAAGAGAAAAAAAATACTCAAAATCATTGTAGCTTTGCAACATTACTTCATTCATTTCTTCTCCTTTCTTCCTTCTGTTTTTTCTTTTTTATGCTTTTCTCCAATACTCCATTAGAGACACAAACACGAAGTCACCAATCATAATCTTAATTATTTGACCATGATTATAATATTATTTAATAATAATATAATAATCACCTAATAGTAATATGAATAATCAAATAATAGACAATAATACAAGTATAATACTATACATTATGGTACTTTAATAAAAAAATTATAATAATAACATAATCAACTAATAGTAATATGAATAATAAAATAATAGACATAATACAAATAAATAATAAAATAATAGACATAATACAAATAAATAATAAATAATAGACACTAATACAAGTATAATACTATATAATCATTGTGGTACTTTAATTAAAATTCTAATAATAACATAATCAGCTAATAGTGATATGAAATTATGAATAACAAAATAATGGACAATAATACAAATGTTTATTAAACATTGACTATTTGGACCTTATTGGACCTTATTAGACCTGATTGGAACTTATTGGACCTTATTAGACCTGATTGGAACTTATTGCACCTGATTGGAACTTATTGGACCTTATTAGACCTTATTGGAACTTATTACCCTTATTAGACCTTATTGCAACTTATCTGAACTTATTAGACCTGAAACTTAATTTTTTAAGTTGAACAGAACGCACCCTAAATGTCACTAGTGGAAAAATAAGGAAGGGCTGCGCTTTTTGACAGCAGCCCTTTTCATAGCAGCCCTTCACTTTTTAAGTAGGGCTGCGCTGTTCAAACGCAGCCCTTCACAACGAAGGGCTGCGCTTTTTACTTAAAAGCGCATCCCTTCTACAAGCGAAGGGCTGCGTTTTTAGGTAAAAGCGTAGCCCTTCTAAGCATGAAGGGCTGCGTTTTTAGTAAAAAAACGCAGCCCTTTTGACCCAAAATTTTTTTTTTGCATTTTTTTACTCCTAAATCTATCTACTCATATTGATATTGTTTAAACGAACGAAACCTCCTTGCTATCCTGAATTATTTGACAACAAAAACCATCATTAAATATTTCTGAATCCTCCTTCCATAAGCAAAGATCATATTTTTAGTGAATTGTTATAACTTATAGCCCAATTTCGCATTAAATCATCACTACCAGTAGTTAAATCTTCCCTCCACAACCCACATATCACCTAAAATTATAAAACAAATAATTTGCAGTGAATTAGAAGCATTATAAACCATTTATTTCACAACCAAATTTCATACATGTATTGCTTAATTAATTTCACAATATATCATATACATATTAAAGAAAAAAACATAGATCTATAATCTATTAGCCCATCATAAAAACACAAATCATAAAAACGAACAAACGGAAATAGAAAAAAAAAGGAACGAAAATAGAACAAAAATGAAAAAAAATGAACAAAAATGAACAAAAAATGAGAAAAATAAACAAAAATGAAAAAACCCCTAAAATTATAGATCTGAAGTTGCTATCAACGAACGAACGACCAACGAGATAAAGACAAGGTGCGACAAGGCAGAGTTCGACCAACAGAGAAGGAACGGCACGACAAGGCAGCGCAGGTCAATGACGAACGACGAACAGAGGGTGAAACTTTGAGAACGACGAACGACGAACAGAAGGAACGAAGGGCGAACCCGACGTTGGTGGTTTTTGCGCGCGATGGTGGTGAGGAGACGAACGGCAAAGGAGGAATGAGGGTTTTTGCGAGAGAGGAGAGAGAATGGGTTTGGTGCCTGCTTCTGATTTATTTCAAAGAAAAGAGAGGAATTAGGGTTTTGAATAATTGGAGAAGGAAGAGAGAGGAGAGAGAATGGGTTTGTATTATTGAGCGCGAGTTTAAAAAACGCAGCATTATTGAGCGCGAGTTTGTTTGTTTTTAATATACAAAAACCCATAAAGGGCTGCGTTTTTTAAAAAAACGCAGCCCTACATAACAGAAGGGCTGCGCTTTTTTTTACAAGTGCAGCCCTACTAAGTCAGAAGGGCTGCGCTTTTTTTACAAGCGCAGGGCTGCGCTTTTTTTACAAGCACAGGGCTGCGCTTTTTTTACAAGCGCAGGGCTGCGCTTTTTTTCAAAAACGCATCCCTTCTGTTATGTAGGGCTACGCTTTTAAAAAAAACGCAGCCCTATAATAAAGAAGGGATGCGTTTTAAAGAAAGCACAGCCCTTCCTGCGCAGCCCTTCCTGCGCAGCCCTTCCTTTTTTTCCCCTAGTGTGTAGATATCCCCACATCATGGCTCCATGAATGGTCAATGATTCAAAGATTGAGTTTGGGGTGAGGGTATGAATATGATCTGGAATCAAATTCACCCATTGTTGGCCTTTACGTAATAGTGATTCATGTTCGAGTTTTATGCAACTAAATAAGCAAATAAGATGTTAACGGAATGCATAAATTAATATATGTCGAGCTGTTAAACATGCAAAATTATAATTTTTTGTGATATATAATTTAGGCAAATTACAAGGAACCTAATCCAATTGTCCAAATTATCGAAATTTAGCGTTGGAATATCTATTTAGCTCTTTAATTAACAAGAACAAACATGTGAGGTGAAGAAATTATTAAATCGTCTCAAACATAGAAGGATTACCATCAAAATTTTCCTCAACAACATGTATCATGTCCTCCAACCTATCACCCTCATTACTATCATAACCTTCACTAACATCATCCATAAATGGAGTTTTTTTCTTAGCTTCACCATGAAAAATCCAACGGGTGTATGTTCTATCAAAGGCCCATTTACTCAAATGATTTAGTATCTCATCAACTCTCTTATGCAACAAATTACGGCACATAAAACAAGGACAAGGAAATCTATCATTTCCTCCACCATTCTTCACAGCAAAATTTATAAATTCCTTCACTCCAGCAATATACATCGGGTCACCGGGTTTTGTCGTGGTAATCCAACTACGATCCATCTCTACATATCACACGTTCACATAAACATGTATTTACATGATTAAGAAATAAGAAGATGCACTCAACACTCCATATCTTTAGTCTTTCTCATCCACAAAAAAAACATGTGCTAGAAAGCAATATAAAACACAGTTCATTGTCACAAATTTCCAAATGCAAGGAATCGTAATATGTTGTATATCGAATCATTTCCATAATTATCGACTTGTATAAGTGAAAATATTATCTTTGAGAATTCACTAAAACACATATCATGAAAACACTTTTATTTAAACATCACATATACTAGTTTGTTATATGTTTACAGGTTAGATTAAGTTAACCAAGACATAGTTATAGTCAAAGTTGTCCACATAAGCAAATATAACATCACAATTCACTGGTAAGATAGGAAAACGAAGCATAAGTCTCAGTGTCCAATCAAACCAGGTGGGGTATTTACACAATCTGTGATTCCAAGTTGAACTAGTTCTGATTTTTTTCATTACAAATGATTTTCACACAATTCATCTACCATCATACTCTAACAAGTTTCAAAAATATTTTAATTCAGGAGACAATTTAATTTATAATGAAAATCTATAAATAAATTAAACAAGAATTTCGATAAAAATATATATATTTCAATTACCGTTACAAAACAAATTGGAGGGCAAGATGAATTGGGTTCGATTAGTTTAATACCTGGATACTGGCGGACGAATTGCGTCGCTATGTCGTGGTGGCGTCGCTGGGGGGAGGTGGTGGTAATCGAACAAGACTCCACTAGCAGACGAAATTAAGATACCGGCGAAGACGTAATTGGACGACAAACCCGACTCCACTGGCAGACGAATTGGCTGGCAAGGTATTAACGCGACGGTTCCCGGCGATTGAATTTTAGCGCAAAATTCAGGTGGGTGGTGCAATTCTCTTCTATCGGTGTTTGAGGGAAGATGAGAATGTACGCTTTTGGCTTTTTTCGTACGCTTTTGGCTTTTTTGTTTTATTGGCTTTCAAATTGCATTGGCTATAATTTATTAATGATGGAGTAAGTAAATTAAAAGTAAATTAAGTAATTAAAGAATAGTATATTTAGGGTTTTACCTTTTTAAAATAGAGAAATAAGAGGTAACTAACTGTTAGTGGATATAGATGTGTGTGTTGATTTTTTTTTTTGATTAGTAATATAGTTATTATATACATGAAAACACATACATGAGTATATGAAAAAGTTTTTTCAAAAAAATATAAAATCAAAATCACCACTTAATAGGAATAAGTGATTTCTTTAATATTGGAAACTTTTAATAAGGTTCAAAAAGACCACCATTTTAAAGAACGAAGAGGTCTCATTTATCATGTCATAACAGACCACCTGTGGAACAAATTAGGTTTTCTTTTTGGTGAATAATCACTCATGCCATTAAGGAGGTCTCTCATAGGTGATATTTTTGCACATATTTGTAGTAGTGCGGGATAACTTGATGACATACCTTGCCACATGAAGTACAAAGATTGAACATCGGGGTACAGATTCCAGATTCTCATTTGACCTTAGAACAACTGATACTTTAGTAGTCTAGTTATAGGTCTTGAAGACATTGCACAGCTTTTACAAGAAAGGGTACTATCTTAAATATTCGAATGAAATGTGAAAATTTACATGAGGGAACTTAGACCAAAGCGATTAATTCTTTGGAAGACTTACATAGTCCTAATGCTGCACATATCAAATATGTGGTGGACTGTCTGAGTGGCTGTTGCACTATTTTTCAATTATGACAATATAAATTAGTTGGATAAGAAGGAATGTTACCGAATTATTGTTATGTCCGCTTCTCGAGAGTTGAGACTGCATCGATCAAAATACTATAAATAGTTAGATAAAAAGAAATGTTATTGACTTACTGGTATGCCTCCTTCTTGAGACTATATCATCATTATCAACTCATCTTAATACTCTTAATACAATCTAAAGGTCCTAATGGCCCTAGCGGCCCTGCTTCCCCTCACTTCCAAAAAAAAAAAAAGAGGAAAAGTAACCGGGACTACATGAATGAGCCAAGATTCAAGCATGTAAGTTTGCATCTCGTTATATCAACTCACATTTGACTCTGATGCCCACTCTCTCGTCTACATAAAGAACAAGAAACTCCATAAGCACTAAACTAAACAAAGGGCGACTCTCTTCAGATTTCATTTGAAGTGCAGCTTCACAAAAACAGGCCAAATCTTTACTAATGTCATAGTTGTCACCACAAAGTTACCAAGCATCTCTCACTCTAGTGTTTAACCACAACACCAGGGTAAAGAAGACAAGACAATGTTATTTTGATTCTAGATATACTTCGAAGGACTTCTAAGTTTGTCACCAACTCTGAAGCCATTGCGTTTAGTTCACACATCAAATACACAAGTTCGCAAAGCTTTTTTAGATCTAGACGACACCAACTAAATACTAATGCCTTGTATTCAAAGGAAGAAAAGACCTTCAATGAAGCCCTAGAAACACTGTGGAATGCTTTCAACATTACAGCTTAAGAAACACTCAACTCGAGAAAGACATCAGTTATAACAGCAGAAGGATACTACCTAAATGCCAAAGATATCTATGGATCTACCTAAATGGAAGCCCTAAAAGGCACGAAAAATTCTAGTTGTGTAGCGAAATAGCACCAACGAATAAAATCCCCCGATTTCACAAGAAATTGAACTTCAAATTGATACAACTTTGTAGAATTTGCATCAAAAAAAGGTGAGAACAGAGGGATAATAGCAATGATAGTTGGAGTTGAGGACAAGTTATGGTGATCATAAAACATGAGAGATTTTCGTCGTAAAGACAAAGTAACAAGAACATAAAAATTCAAGGTCACTAAGCTTGAATTCACCAAGTACAACATACAGTTGAAGGTTACTAACTGTAAAAGAAATCTAGGAAACAAAATCTTCAACAAATTTAGGAAAACACAATAAAACATCAACACCCTAATTCAACACGAAAACAAAATCACTAAAAGAAAAAAAAATTTGAACTTCACCGAAAAAACCAACAAAAGTTTAGAGAAGAAATTGAGCCTCAGTTACTAGGAATTAGGATTAGTGGTAACTACATCCATATGACAATCCACAACTTTTCCAGGTTCAACCCTCGGCTTCAACACCTCTAAAACAAATAAAAACACTATCAAACCAACGAAATCAGTTAATTACAGTTCTAAATGATAGAAAATCGATCGATTTGACAGAAATTAATAAAGAGCGAAGAATCAAACCCGCGGACGTAGATTATAGAGAACATTATTGTAATTAGATCATCGACGCTGATTTCGACATTAACGCCGAAAAAAGTTCGCATTTGCTCCATCGCCGGGATTGAAAATGGAAAATGATGAATGTTTATTTCACAGGAGGGAGAGGAGATGAGGAAGGCGTGTGAGATAGAGTATTGTTAGGGTTTTTTCGAATTTCAGAGAGGGAGATTGTTAAGAATAGTCGAATGAAAAAAAAAATATGGGTGCAGATGAAAGATAGTACTTACTTTTAATCATTAATAATCTTAATAATGTTAGTTCTTTTCAGTTTGAGTCAAAAACATTTTCTCTCGGGCTTTATTCTTGGTGCAATATTGCAAAGGAAAATATATGGGTGCAGATGGTAGTCGTTGGATGTATTTACGAGGCTGCAATCGGACAACTTATGTTATTGATCCGTGTATTCTTTTAAATAAAGAGTAGTATATTTAGGGTTTTAGTGGGTCATAAATGTGTGTGTTATTTTTTTTAAATTAATAATTAGTAATACAAATATTATTGACTACCTAAAAACACGTACATAATATATGGATTTTTTTTTTCAAAAAAAAAAAATTCAAAATTAAAATCACCGCTTAATAGGAATAAGTGGTTTCTTTTATATTAGAAACTTTTGATAAGGTTAAAAAAACCACCTTTTTAAAGAACAGGTCTCCTTTATCATGTTATAACAGACCACCTTTCGAACAAATTAGGTTTTTTTTTGCTGAATAATCACTTATTTCATTAAGGAGGTCTCTCATAGGTGATACTTTTGCACATATTTGTAAGAGATTGCAACATTTTCGTTATTTCACTAGTAGAATAAATGCTAATTGCGTCGGTCATTAAGTGACCTATTGCGGCAGTTTTGGCCGCGCAGCAATTAAGGGCGCGTCAATAGGTAATTACCAATATAGCTATAATTACTTCCAAATGTAGATTTCCTCACCATAGCAACATGTACAAGTAAAAAAAACAAAATAAAAAATCTTTTTTTTTTGAAATTCTGGCAATTTTAAATCAACTCCAATAACTAGAATATTGTCGCAAGATAATTTTTCAAACCAAAATACCAAAATATAGCTAAAATTACTTCCAAATGTAGATTTCCTCACCATATCTCAATTAATAGTAAAACTAAACCATCTATATTAGCAAAAACTTCGCATAACTTTCCGAAACTAAACTTAAAAAAAAAACCCTTTTCCCAAACTTCACAACTCAAAATTCATTATCAATTTCAAGTTTACAGACACACCAATATACCATCAACCATCACTTCAACTAACCATATTTCAGCAAACTTTCAGAAAATTTCTCCACTGCATAAATTCCCACAATCCAATATAAGTTCAAACTAAACAGTTCAAACAAGAAACATCTAAAACATAATTGATACAACATAAAAATAGAAATTTAACCAACCTGATTACCATCGGATACCAAGACAGGATCATTCTCAAAATCTCTGGAATAAATTACATCATTTTATTTCATAAACCAACTCTCACAATAATCACCATCTTCATGCACAGAAGATACTAAATCATTGCGTGCAAATTCAACCTCAGTCGAAGAACTACGGATTGGCGATGAGTGAGAGAGGTGTGAGTGTGAGAAAGAGAAAGAGAGTCATGAGAGAGAATCAGTGGGTTATGAGGGAAAGTGGGGAAACGACGCTCTCCACTATTAAAAAAACCCTAATGACCCTATTGCTACGGTTCTTGCAATAAACCGCAATAATAGATTAAAATATTACTTTTTTTAATAATCTTTCCACCCAAAACCGCAACAATAGGTTGATTTTCGATTTGTCCTTTTCTTTTGACGCGATTTATTGATGTGTATTGGTAAAACTGCCGCAATTTAACCGTCACAATTAATATCTATTCTACCAGTGTTTGGAAGTTTTGTATTAATTGCAACATTACGTAATTTAATTTTTACCGACAAAAGATAGAGTACTCAAAAGCAGCATAACTGGTTCCACCATATTTCCTTGTAATGAGGAATACCCTAATTTATCAATATTTTCTCTCTAAAAGTCATCCCCAAGCAACAAACCCTAGAAAACCTCAACATTTATCCGCCGCCTACGATCTTCTTCTTCGTCTTTCGTCATCTTCCCTTCCCTGGTTTCAGTCGGCTTCCCTTCCCTTCCCAGGTTTCAATCACCTTCCTTTCCCTTCCCAGGTTTCAGTCGGCTTCCCTTCCCCCTCCCCCGTAGGTACATAGGTGTCCGTGTTTTCCGTCGAGTCCCCCACCCCCTTTTAGTTTATCGCGTCGGTGTTCTCCGTTGTGTCTGTGTTTCCATCCTGTTTTTTTGTTTTTCCCCTTCCCTGGTGTTTTACGTTGATTCTCATGCTCCCCAGTCCAGTCGCGCGTCTCCCATCCCCCTGCCCCTAGTGTTATCGAGTCTCCCTTCCCCATTCCCTGGTTGTGTCCCCCCACCGTTCCACTTATTTGGTTTGCGTGTTGGTCATTCCCTCTCCCCGTCGCTTTGTGTGGTCGTCGTCCCCGTCGTAGTGTCCCTGTTTAGTGTTGTAGTTGTTATGGCTTCCCTATCCCCTGGTTCTATTTCAAGCTCCGCTTTCCCCTCCCCCCGTTAGTGTTGGGCTTCCATCCCCCCCCCCCCCCTCTATTAGTGTCGGGCTTCCCCTCCCCCTGGTTGTTGGATTCTCCAACTAGTTATGGTTGCTGTTAGTATGTTTGTTTTTTCTTAAACTGCGTGTCCCTTCTCCGAAAATTAGGAGTGCATTGTTTTTCTGGAGATGCTAAAGATGTTGTCTGTGGTTGGTTTCACGGACAAGTATTTGTCAGTTGGGGCAGATTGGTGGTTCAAGGTTCTAACACTAGAATATGTCGGTTTTTGAGAATATGTGCTGAAGGACAAGGTGACTCAAGAAGTTCGTAAGCATGGACGAGGCGATAATAGTTTTTCATGGTTGGGACGTATGTTTTCCGATTTTGCAAATCGGAGGTGTGTTCAAGAGCTTAACTTGTTCGACTCTCTTTTTAGCTTGGCATTAATCTTAATGGTCTTTGCCTTGACAACTTCAAATATGAAGACGACACCCCACTCATCGGCGTTTCTCCTACCTCATGGAGAAACCTGAAATACTCTCGATCGATAGTAATGAGTCATAATAGAACGTGACTCATCGCGTGATCATGAGCTCAGAATCCTAAGCGATAGCAGATCATTGGGATTGTTCATGCAGCGAGACGCGATGCTCGCCGTTGGTTGTTCTTTGTCCGGATCGTGATTGTCATCCGCTTCTTCTATCACTTCAATCAGCCATCTGAGGTTTGCATTCACCGTCACAGGCACTGACCGGCGACCCCCCCTTCCTAAGCGACTTTGTATCAATTTTACTTATTTTTGTATTTAGGTGCAATGTACGAGCTCCTAAAGCTCCTTTAGGCTTGGTTATTTCTTTTAATTTGGATTGTATTAGCAATGTAGCATTAAATTGTACTTGCTCTTTTAATTAATGTTCCATTTCTAATTGTCAAAAAAAAATTACTAAATTTAACTGTACCTTCTCTTTATCTCTCTTCTCATCTTTCACCTATTTACAAAATGAAGTATATTACAACTTGCAATTATTAGAGAACAAAGGAAGTATTTGTTTTGGGTGGCAACTGGCAAGTACTCTCAAGTTTCAAACACCATGGGCATGTCACGTGTTGGGTGTTTAAGCCAAGAATCTGATTTACGGGTTGCCTGTGCCCTGTAAACTGTAGTGGAGCGCCAACTGCCAAGTGGTTTCTGAAGCACCACACTTTCCAATTATTTTTGGTTGCATCTTATTTCCTAATCCTATGTTTGTAAATTGTAATGGGATTAATCCCACTCTATCACTCTGTCTTCTTACCAAGTGATCGATTATGGATTCTCTTCGATGTAATTTCACACCATACTTAAATTGTCGTAAACCCTGTAAAACTGCAGTACAATTCTCCCCCTACTTAATTAACTTCATTCCCCTCACACATTCATCAGTATTATCATCATCATCTTCTTCTTTTTCTTCAACATGCAAGTTCTCTAGTAAGAGGTTATTCAATTCTTCTTCTCAAAATCACAGGTATGTTTTTATTGTACCCCCCAAAATTTTCCCATTTTTATGTTGTTGTGGTTGTTTCTTGATTTGCCAATTGTTGCTTCAACCAGGTTGAGGAAGGTTTTATCAGCTATGGTTTCTGAAGAAAGTGCAACTGGTTCTGGGTCTGTATCTTCACTTAGTGATGGATTCAAACTCACTTATTTAGAGGTGGAGTTTTCGATTTTGAATATCTTTCAATTTTCTTAATTTGTTTATCTATTTTTGCAGTTCTATTGGTGCTGGAATCAAGCAATACTATTTTTTTTATATGAAGTATTTGCTTAATTAGTTTGAGATTGTGGAGGCTAAACTATGATTATGACCACCATGACCCAAGCCTAAGTATGGGATTAAGTGAAATTGTGAAATCTAGTTGTTGGCCCGAAGAATGCCAGGAACTAAATTCTGCAATGTGACATGTTTTGAAATTTAGCCTAGTTGCTGGAAATTTTCTTTTATTGATATACTGAATCTCATATTTGTTGTGAGGAGGGGATCACATATTATCTGTGGAGAGGGGGTTTAGAGTATGATTGACCTTCTATTTTCAGGAGGGGCTTGCCAATTTATGTAAGACACCGCAGGGGTTGGTTGGTTTGTTGGCTTCATTTGGGCTAGGACTACTTTCTGAGACAAGGATTGCCTAGCCTAATACTTGTACCTAGTAAACAAAAAAACATTGATAATCTATAGCTAATTCTTTAGTTTGCAAATCATTGGCGAAAGGTTCAAGTCTTCATGTTGAACTCTATAATGTGTTAGTGGTTGATGTGTAGAAAGCCCAATGCAGGAGGCGGCGCCATATTACATTTGATGTGGTACCATGTTCGAAAGTGGGCAACACGTGGTGTGATAACGATAGTATTATAAATTAGTGGCTTTCTTTGTTTCTTAAAGTGAGCCAAGTGTGCTAATTAGCTTTGTGTGTCATACAATATGTCATACTTGTTTCTGGTCCAGGTGACTACATTGTTAACAGGCTAACCAGTATTAGGAAAGTGTAACCAGTATTCTAAAACAGAGAAAGTATGTATTTACTAGAATGTATAGCCCATAACTTATGAAATTATTTTTCCTAGAGCCTCTCTATTAATTATTCAATATATTTTATTAGTAGTTGTGACGTTTAAGATCACCATTTGAATTTTCCGTTTGTGTTTGATAATTTTCTGCTACATCAAATTCCCTAATAGAGAGTATACTGTAGTACTGCGAACTACTGAATCATTTGAATGTGCTTCTCCATTACCCTCAAATATTTAGCAAAAGATATTGCATGCTTATCCTGCTTTAGTACATCTGAACTCCTCCTTGCTCTCCTTTCAGGCAAGAGCCTCAATAAAGGCAGTGTCTTTATGGTTAGTCTTGGATATTACTCAAGAGGTTCGTCATTTTCTGTGGAACTTTGTGGTTTTATAGGGGAATAGTTGGTTGTGGGAAGTAGGTGGTTTGAAGCTATTGGTGGATCCAATTTTGGTGGGTAATCTGGATTTTGGCATTCCATGGCTCTATGATGCTGCAAAGAAATTCTTGAAGAACTTTCAGGTATTAGGATTTTGGATTTTCTTTTTCAAATTCTAAATAAGACCGTGTCTACAGTTGGACTATGTTGTTTCTCCTCCCCTCTGCCTTTTCTGCTTAGTTGCTTAATTACTTTGACGTGTTGTTCTGTAGCTTACTGATATTCCTGACGTGGACTGTCTTCTAATTACACAAAGCCTGGATGATCATTGCCATATGAAAACCTTGAAGCCGCTCTCTGAAAAGTTCCCTAATTTGAGAGTAGTAGCAACTCCTAATGCCCAGGCAAATCTGGATCCTCTTTTTAGCAAGGTATTATTCTTACAAGTCACTGTCTTTCCTGCTTTATTATGTATGTATGGTCTACATGATTGTGTTGGCTGAGAAGTTCCATCAGATGATGCAATTGCTTACTTTATATTTGTCATCGTGCTGTGCTGACGGCTTCTTAAGCTTATGCTAAATTTATAGGCGACATCGTTCTGAATCTTTTGCTATATGGTTGAGACATTGAGTTGGCCGCTGCTCCTTGTCCCCTGCCTTGTGTTTGTGCGTTTTTTGAACTTGGAGAATTCATAGCTGGCATGTTCAGTGGGTCAATATGTCACCAAGCTGTCTCCTGTGACAAGCTTGGTAATACATCCTTTCTGAGTCTGGTGCCTGGTTGGCATTCTTGTTTCAGTTGTAGATAGAAGCTGCATAGGAGTGAGACTTAAGAAGTAATTACATGTCTTCTCCTTTAATGTAATGAATCGGCTGTAGTTGCAACTTTTAAAAATCTGCAGCTCTGTGCTATCTTTATTTACGCTTAATTAAGCCATTTCTCAGGAAGTGTTTCCTGCTCTCAAGTTTGAATTTGCTTCGGCTGTCTCTCAAGTCTAAGCATTACTAGACCTGTGAGCTGGATGCACTGTTGTAGCTATCTTGTAGGAATCAGCATACCTTGGACTGAATTTAAGAAAGTGATTTAGAAATTAAAATAAACTCTAAAATCTCTGAACGAACCTCTTGGCAGTTGAACAATTTGTCAAAAATGTAAAAATGCACTTTGAAAGAGATGGCTTCTAGGGAAGTATATAAAAGATCTGGAAAAATTTTCACCGAGAGATCTGGCACTATTGACTATTGTATGAATTTCTCAAGGAACTGAATCTGTGACATAGCCATTTGAATCCTCAACTATACTGTATTGTAAGCACTACCCCCATAATTATGTTGTAATAGTTAGAGTGCCCACTTATTTGAAAGAATTCCACTATTCATGCTATGTTGAAACTTGTGGGTTGTGGACGTAAATATGACTAGAGACATAAAGTTTTAGATTCTAATCTACTATAGCTAGAAAAGATCTATCTTGTCGCTGATGGTGCATAATTGATAATAAAAAATTTGCCACAGTGGAAAATTCATATACTCTCTCCGTTCGTCGAAGTTGGTTATGCTCTCCACTTTCCTTACTTTTACCCACACAACATTACCTCTATCCACTTGCCATTATATGCTGCAAATAGTAACTGTAACCAACTTTAAGGAACAGAAGGGAGTAGGTTAAATGGAAGCTAGTTTGCCTGAATAAGTGATAAGGATGATGATCCTTTCTCAATTTTCTAGTTGTGAGAATGTAAGGTTATAATTAACAAACTAATTAATTCTCTAATTTAAGCATTATGAATTAATGGGAAAACAGAAAAGAAGTTGTAAGAAATAAAAGAGGAAATAATGGCAGAATGGTAGGGAAGTAAAACAAGTTTCGTTGTTTTCTTTAATAAAAGAATTTAAGCCATCATTTGTTTAGAGCATGTAAGTTGTTATAAATAGCTTAGTTTGTAATGTAGAAATTTAATTCATTTTAATTCACATCAGAAAAGGTTAGAACATAATTCAAGAAAGTTCATTTTTCTTACAATTATTATTTCCTTCATCGTGGTTGTTTGTTTACTCCTAAAAATATTATAATCTTTATGAGGTATCAATTTCATATTATCTAGTAGAAGTCAAATTTCCGCTGCGAGCTCTAACAATTGGTACCAGAGCCAAAGTCAAAATATCAAGTGGTTAAATTTTTTATTTTTAAAATAATTATAATGGGCTCTACTGGTGGAATGGTAAAAGTTGGGAAATATGAAATTGAAAAGTTCAATGGGAAAAATAAATTTTCCTATTGGAGGATGCAAATGAAAAATTTGCTTATATCACAAAAGTTGCACAAGGCATTGGCGGTAAAAGAACAAAAACCCGAGGACATGAAGGATGAGGATTGGGAAGAGTTAGATCTTGAAGCACGAGCGACCTGTGAAGCTCGGACTCGGCCAGCCACCCTGCCTACCGGTGTCGACACGACACGACACCGGTGCCGACACGGAATCCGAACTGGACGCGGCAACGATCACCTGTAAGCCCTAGATCTGAAAATTGACCTAGAAATACGCGATTTTATTTCTTGAGATATTGGGGTTTTACTCGGGAGGGTGAGTCGTTTACAATGGTCTAACTTTCGTCAACTTACCGGCCACTTCTCCGGCGACGGTAGAGGAGAGAGAGATGGAGGTTACTGAGTGCTGCTGTTCTAGAAACCCAGATGGTGAAGATCTCTTTTTCTTTTTTATCTAATAATTTAAGGTGAGGTGGGAAACCAGAAGGGGGAGTTAAAAAAATTACGTGAACCAAAAAGTGAAAAAGTAAAGCAATAAAACTGGCCTATTAAATTCAAGAAGTAGTACAACAGACAGCTGTACTACATTACATTTACACCTTTTTGTTTTTTTAGAAACATTACATTTACTGATTTACACCTCTTTCTCTTCTCTCTCTCAAAAAATAGTAAACCTTTAGCTTCTTTTTCTCTTTTACTTTTTTTTTTACAATTATACTAGAGCTTTTGAAGTTGAATCTAGAAAATAATATTTCCTAATACTTAACTGCCGTGCCCCCGAGTCCATATGCACAATTCGGACTCTTAAAAAACGAGTCCACGAATCCTTAAAATTAGAATTTGAAGGGTCCGATACTTGGACCCGTACCCGAGTCCGACACCCGTACCCGAGTCCGAGCATCCTAGTAAGCGACTATAATCTTATGCCTTGAGGGATGTTGCATTATTGGTGAATGAAGAAGCAACGACTGGTGGCGTGTGGTCAAAGTTAGAGACAGACTTCATGACGAAAACTCTAACAAACAGAATCTATCTTAAATCAAAATTGTATACATGCAAGATGGAAGAAGGCACCTCAATCCGAGAGTATATCAATAAGTTTGATAGGATTATATCAGACTTAAAGGATGTAGATGTGAAAGTAGATGAAGAAGACCAAGCACTCATGCTATTACTTTCATTACCAAAGTCTTATGAAAATTTGGTTCAAACATTGATGCTTGTCGGTGATACTCTAACCATGGATGAGACTAGAACGCCACTTTTAGCGGATGACCTTCGAAAGGTTGCTACAAAGTGGAATGATGTCTAATAATGGAAAAGAACACAATGAACATGCTCAGGGATTGTGTGTGCAAACAGGGGAAGGACTAATGAAAGAGGACGAGGCAAGGGAGGAAAGTCTAGATCAAAATCTAGACCTCTTGCGGAAAGACCATGCTTTAAATGTGGTGAGCTTGGTCATTTTAGAGCTAATTGCCCAAACAAGAGGATAATATTCAAGAAGAACAATAACGACAATTCCAGAGGAAAACAAAAAGAAAAACAAGAGGTGAGTTATGTCTCGAATGGCGAGGATTATTATTGTTACTCAGTTTCAGAATAATGCAATGAGATATGTGGTAAATGGATGCTTGATTCAGGAGCATCTCACCATATGTGTCCAAATAGAGCGTGGTTTACAACTCATCAAAGTTTGGATGAGTGCACTTTTGATGGGAAACAATCATGCTTGTAAGACTGTCGGGTTAGGTACTATCCGAGTAAAGATGCATGATGACACAATAATAACCTTGAAGGATGTGAGACACATCCAGATTTGCGGAAGAACCTTATTTCTCTTGGGTTATTAGAGAAAAATGGTTGCAAAAATAGTCATAGAGAATGGAGTTTTAAAAGTTGTTCGTGGTTCTTTGGTAGTGATGAAGGGGCTTCATCATGGTAATTTTTATCAAATTACCTCTTTTGGGAACATCTGTTACGGGTGATCTAGCAGTTGGAATCGGTGGAAGTAAAGTCCAAACTGAATGCACGAGGTATGGCACATACGCCTTGGGCATATGTCAGAAAAGGGCTGATCATTGCTTAGTGGACAAGGTTTGTTGAAGAACATGAAGAAGCCACAAATGGAATTTTGTGAGCATTGTGTGTATGGAAAAGCAGACGGGGTGAAGTTCTCTACAAGCAAGCACAAGAGCATAGGGTTGTTAGACTATGTGCATACGGATGTTTGGGGTCCGCCTAAAGTTGCTTCCAAGGGAGGTTCCAGGTACTTTGTTACATTTATTGATGATTATTATAGATATGCTTAGATTTATTTTCTTAAGCATAAGAATGAGGTATTCGACATTTTCAAGAGAGCAATGGTTGAGAACAGAACGGGTAGAAAGCTAAAAACTGTGCTGTCTAATGAGGGAACTTTCAAGGATTTTTTTGTGATCCGGAAGGCATTGTGAGACACTGGACACACCACAATAGAATGGAGTTGCACAAAGGTTGAATAATACACTACTTGAGAAGGCAAGATATATGCGCTCTAATTCTGGTTTAGGCAGAGAATGGTGGGTTTGCTACAGCTTGTTATATAGTAAATCGATCACCACATTCTTATTTAGATGGTGACACGCCCTATAAGGTGTGGTCAGGGGAACATGCAGATTACGAGAGACTCGGAGTCTTTGGGTGCACAACTTACTATCATGTTAAGGATAACAAGCTTGATGAAAGAGCCAAGAAAGCAATCTTTTTGGGGTATCCAAAAAGGGTTGAAGGCTATCGTCTTTGGAGTGTAGAGGATTCTAAATTTGTAATCAGGAGGGATGTGACCTTTGATGAAAGATCTATGGTAACTTTATCGAAAGTTATGATGCTTAAGGATGGTGATGTTGGAATGACTT
The DNA here is from genome assembly GCF_026745355.1 of Beta vulgaris subsp. vulgaris. Lineage (NCBI taxonomy): Eukaryota > Viridiplantae > Streptophyta > Magnoliopsida > Caryophyllales > Amaranthaceae > Beta > Beta vulgaris. The sequence continues at coordinate 28,580,317 of NC_079207.1, read as the reverse complement.
CAAATACTCAACTGGTAGAGATGGACTCTAGAGACCAACCAAATTCTAGTCATGTTCAAGTGGAGCAACCTGGTGTTACTATAGATAAGGAGATGATCTTGATCATGAGGAGATTCAACGGGAAAATGTACATGTGTTACAACAACAACAACAAGAATCTTTGGCGACCACGAGGCCAAAGAGGAATTATAAAACACTTCAGAAGTTTTGGTCGGACACACCTCTGAAGCATTATAGACAGGTAAATTTGGTTGAATATGCACTCTCAGTGGAGGATGATGAGCCGGTCACCTTGAAACAAGCTATCAAAGACAAGGATAGAGAGAGTTCGTCAGTTGCTATGGAGGAAGAGATGCAATCTCTTCATAAAAAAATACATCGGAGGTAGTCCCATTGCCCGTGGGAAAGATTGCTATTGGATGTAAGTGAATGTATAAAAAAAAAGAGGATCCTTCCAAGACGAATGGTATAAGACATAAGGCTAGGCTAGTGGCCAAGGGTTTTGCATAGAAAGAGGGTGTTGATTACAATGAGATATTTTCTCCAATGGTAAAACACACTTCTATTTGGGTGCTATTAAGTCTTGTTGCTCATGATGATCTTGAGCTGGAACAACTTGATGTAAAGACAACCTTCTTGCACAGTGACTGGATGAGGAAATTTATATGTATGAACATGAGGGATTTAAGGTTGAGGGTAAAGAGAATCAGGTATGTTGCTTGAGGAAATCACTTTATGGATTGAAACAATCTCTTCGACAGTGGTATAAGCAATTTGATTCCTTTATGTTAAAGCAAGGGTTTTCCAAAAGTAATTATGATTGTTGTGTATACATTTGAAAACTTCGTGGAGGTGATTATATTTATCTCCTATTGTATGTATGACATGAATTGATTCGAAAAGCAAGGTGGAGATAAATAGGTTAAAAGCTCAACTCGCCGAAGAAGAGTTTGAGACAAAAGATTTGGGCACTGCAAAGAAAATACTGGGTATGGAGATTAGAAGAGGGAGATCAAATCGAAAATTGTTCTTGAGCCAGAAAGGCTACATTGAGCGAGTTACTGAAAGGTTTGGGATGAAAGGTGCTAAGTCAGGGGTAACTCCATTGGCTCCACATTTTGGACTCTTGGGTAAACAATCTCCAGCTTCAGTGGAAGATAAGGCATACATGGATAATGTACCTTATGCTAGTGCAGTTGGCAGTTTAATGTACGCCATGGTGTGTACACGTCCAGATATTTCACAAGCGGTTAGTGTTGTTAGTAGATTCAAAGGCGAACCTAGGAAAGGCACATTGGGAAGCTATGAAATGGGTTTTAAGGTATTTAAAGGGTACTATTGACACGGGTTTGTGCTTTGGTGGAGATACATGGCCGATAAATGGTTTTGTTGACTCTGATTATGCCAGTGATCTAGATTAACGACGATCTACTATTGGTTATGTGTTTAAAATACATAGTGCTCGTTGGCAATCAATGTTAGTACATGCTTATGGCAGAAAGAGTTAAGGAAGCATTGTGGTTATGGGTGTTGGGAAAGATCACAAATAATCTTGTAGCGGAATAATATTCGTTTTCCCTTCTATGTATAAATAAAATAGGCTAACAATTATATCTCTATGATATAATAAAACAACTCATAAAGCGTTTATAAATATAAACTAATATTCGATGGTATAACTCAAAATGTAATGTTTCTCAATAAATATGAACTATCTTACAATGTTACAATTTCTGAATATATTAAATATCAATCTGATTACATATTTATAATGAGCCTATTACTAAGAAACTAATGATGCAAATTATCGCAATTGTCAATAAATGTTTCTTGATTTCTCACTTCTCTTCTTCTTTTTCTCTCCTTTTATTTCTCTTATTCTTTTCTAATTACATCTTCTCCAAATAAGGAGGAATAACCAACAAATCTCCCCCTTTCGACTTATTATAAGATTTTAGATAAACCCGCTTCCCCTCGACATACATCAAGCTTTTGAACGGTCAATACTTTGGTCATCATATCTGAGCCATTGTGGTCAGTATGGATCTTTTCCAAATGCAATAGCTTGGCTTCAAAGACCTCTCGTATCCAATGATACCTTACGTCTATATGTTTAGAACGAGCATGGAAGGTGCGATTGTTACCCAGATGAATAGCACTCTGACTGTCACAATAAAGTATATAATTTTCTTGTGTAATTCCTAACTCTTGTAGGAAATTCTTCATCCACAACAACTCTTTGCAAGCTTCTGTCACAACAATATACTCTTTGCAAGCTTGTGTCACATCAATTTGTTGATAAAGCAACACATTTTTGTAATCTTGATTGCCATGATATAGCTCCCCTGCAAAAGTCGTCATATAACCTGACTTTCGCGAATGAATATCATTTGCCATATGCATATGTGTATCCTTTTAACACAAGATCTCTGACCAAAGCATAAACACATTTCTAACGTGCCACGTAGATACCTTAATATCCATTTCACCGCTTCCCAGTGTTCTTTTCCTGGATTAGAGAGAAACCTACTAACAACACCTACTGAATAGGCAATATTGTACAAACCATAGCATACATCAAATTGCTGACTACAGATGCATAAGGAACTTTATCCATCTCTTCTTTTTCTTTATCACTTGTAGGACATTGTTGAGAGCTTAATTTAAAATGACCTGCAAGTGGAGAGCTCACCGGCTTAGCCTTATGCATATGAAACCTCTCAAGTAGTTTCTCTATATATCTTTCCAGTGACAACCATAACTTTTTATTTTTCCTGTCACGGGAGATTTTCATGCCATGTATCTGCTTTGCTGGTCCTAAGTCTTTCATGGCAAAGAACTTATTCATCGCCTTTTTCAAATTGGCGATGTTATTAGTATCATGACCAATGATTAACATATCATCAACATAGAGGAGTAGAATGATAAAATCTCCCTCTGTAAATCTTTTAATGAACACACAATGATCTGATGTCGTCTTGTGGTTCTTATGGTCCTTCATAAAGGATTCAAATTTTCGATACCCCTGGCGTGGAGCTTGTTTTAAACCATACAAGCTCTTATTTAAACGACATACCATGTGCTCTTTTCCCTTAACCTGAAATCCCTTAGGTTGTTCCATATATATTTCTTCTTCCAAATCCCCATGTAGGAAGGCTGTTTTCACATCTAGCTGTTCAATTTCTAAATCCATGCATGCTGCCATCCCTAGAACAACTCGTATTGACGACATTTTCACCACCGGCGAGAATATCTCTTCAAAGTCGATACCTTTCTTTTGACTGAACCCAACCTTGCTTTGTATCTTGCTTGCGGATTATTTTCTTCAGTCTTCAATCTGAACACCCCCTTATTTTTGAGTCCTCGTCGACCATTTGGTAATTGTACCAAATTAAATGTGTAATTCTCATGCAAGGATTTTATCTCATCTTGCATGGCTTGCATCCACTCTTTATGGTGGTTATCTTTTATAGCCTTTTCATAAGACTCTGGCTCTCCCCCTTCAGTAAGCAATTGATACTCACCATTAGCAAGTCTTTCTGGAAGTCGTCTATCTCTGCTAGACCTTCTTAATTGTAGTGGTTGACTCTCCTGTTGTGTCATTTGTTCCACATTCTCATTATTATCATCCTCGTCATCATCTATATGTTGAGGTTGATCTTCTTGGTGTACTTCTCCCCCGTGATCATTAATAATATCCTGAGAAGGACCTGGATTCATGATTATAGGTGATTCTTCATGGGATGTTGTTGATTTTCCCACTTTTTGTGTGTCTTCAATGGTTTGATCTTCAAAGAAGACAACATCTCTACTCCTGACTATCTTTCTTTCAGTAGGACTCCATAGCCTATAACCAAACTCATCTTCGGGATAGCCAAGAAAAATACATTGTCTTGTCTTGCTATCAAGTTTTGATCTTTCATCCCTCGGGATGTGGACGAAGGCTCTACAACCAAACACCTTTAAACTATCATAGTTAACTTTTCTCCCAGACCATATCATTTGTGGAACATCACCATCAAGTGGAACTGAAGGAGAAAGATTAATCAAATGAACTGCAAGCTTTACTGCCTCCTCCCAAAAAGATTTGGGTAACTTTGCGTGTGATAACATCGAACGAACTTTCTCTGTGATCGTTCGATCATTCTCTCAGCAAGACCATTTTGCCATTTTGTTGAGGTGTTTTTGGGACAATTTTCTCAAGCTTTATCCCATACTTCTTGCAATATTCTTCAAATGGATCTCTATACTCACCACCATTAGCGGATCGCACACATTTCAATTTCATGCCAATTTCTCTTTCTACTTTTGCATGAAACTCCTTAAACGCGTCAAAGACTTGGTCTTTACTTTTTAAAAGAAAGACCCACACTTTCCTTGAATGGTCATCAATGAATGTAACAAAATATGATGCACCACCAAGAGATTTCTCTGTCATAGAACAAACGTCTGTATGAACCAAATCTAGAACCCGGGATCTTCTAGATGGTGGATTTCTTCGAAATGAAACTCTATGTTGTTTTCCTGCCAAACAATCAACACATGATTTCAAATTAACATCCTTCAAAAGGAAGGAGTTGCTTTCAAGTGAGGATTTGCAATCCCTTCTCACTCATATGTCCGAGTCGCTTATGCCATAGCTCAGTCGAACATTTTTCAGCTACATTTAGTTGTGAGCTGAGCTTCCCATTTTTGACATAAAGGGTGTAATATCCGGGGCGTTACAAAGGGTTTGTTGCTTCTTTCCATGAGGAACAATCATCGAGCCTTTTGACAATTTCCACTTCCGCTTGAAAAGTGATTTGCATACCCTTTATCGTCTTACGAGCTGAAATCAAATTCAGCCAAATATCTAGAACATGTCTGACATTGGGTAGTGTAAGCTTACAACCTGTATTGGTTTCCAAACAAACATCTCCAATACCAGTAGTCTTTGTTTGCAGTTAGATGATATGAAGCACCTGTATCAATCACCCAACTACAATCTTCATTTGTAAGGTTATAACATGAGTCATCACCTACAAAATAAACTTCAACACCAACTGTTGTACCCATGACATTTTTCTTGTTTTCATTATCACTACTCTTGTTATTCTTTGATCTCATGTCCCACTTCCATATTCTACATTCACTTTGCTTATGTCCTGCCTTATGACAATACGATCTGCCTCTCGATTTATCTTGACTTTGGAGCTTCTAAAAATTGGTCTCCCTCGACTTTCAACAATGTGTGCTTCAGTTTGATTATTTGTGGAGGTAAATTCTTTCCTTTTAACTTCTTCATGAAACAAGCTATCTTTCACCATGTCAAGAGTGAGTTTACCAGTCGGAGCTGAATTGCTCAACGAGATAACAAGAGTTTCTCAGCTATCGGGTAATGAGCTAAGGAGTAATAAGGCTTGGACTTCATCTTCAATTGTCATGCTAACATTTGTTAGCTGATTAACAATGCCTTGAAATTCATTCATGTGTTCAGCCATACTTTTACCTTCTTTGTATAGAAGACGAACCAACCTTCTCACCAATGTAGCTTTATTTAAAGGTGTCTTCCTCTCATACATTGACTCAAGCTTTTTCCAAAGATTGTAGGCATTTGTAGCATTAGGAACATGTTGAAAAATGCTTTGATCAATATGTTGTCTTATCAACCCGATTGCCTTTCGATTATCCAATTTCCATGCATCTTCGGTTTTATTTTCCGGTTTATTTTCTTCCTCGATGGGTTTATACAAATCCTTACAATAAAGGATATCCTCCATTCGAGACTTCGACATGGAATAGTTGGACGACGTCAATTTAATCATTCCCGATATGCTAACCATCAAATCTTCCATTTTGTTTCATACAATGTGTATGTACGTATCTGGCTCTGATACCAGACTGTTGGGAAAGATCACAAATAATCTTGCTGCGAAATAATATTCGTTTTCCCTTCTATGTATAAACAAAATAGGCTAACAATTATATCTCTATGATATAATAAAACAACACATAAAGTGTTTATAAAATATAAACTAATATTCGATGGTATAACTCAAAATGTAATGTTTCTCAATAAATATGAACTATCTTACAATGTTACAATTTCTGAATATATTAACTATCAATCTGATTACATATTTATAATTAGCCTATTACTTATCGCAAAACATTTGCCAATAATATTTTCTTCCACTTCTCTCCTTCTTTTTCTCTCCTTTTATTTCTCTTATTCTTTTCTAATTACATCTCCTAATAAGGAGGAATAACCAACAATGGGGACTTCTAGATGATTTGAGGTTGAAGCAGGAATGTGTGATTCTTAGTTATGACACCCAAAGTACAATTCATTTGGCTAAAAACCAAGTTCATCATGCTCGAACCAAGCATATAGATATGAGATATCATTTTGTGCGAGATGTTATAGAAGAAGGCAATATTTCTATATTAAAGGTGCACACAAATAAGAACCTTGCAGACATGTTGACAGTTGTATTAGGAAATGAATTCCAACATTGTTTGGAATTGCTAAATATTGTCCCATGTTAAGCACTACATGGAAGAATTGATGGAACTACAATTGGTTTGATCCCGGTCGAGGGTACGTAGGAATTCATTGTCAAAATGGTGCAACGGTATACGAATATCGCAATTTGTTCGTCCAAAATTTCATTGTCTTCAAATTATGAACAAGGTGGAGAATTGTGAGAATATATGGTTATAATTAACAAACTGATTAATTCTCTAATTTAAGCATTATAAATTAATGTGAAAAGAGAAGAGAAGTTGTAGGAAAGAAAAGAGGAAATTATGGCATAATGGTAGGAAAGTAAAACAAGTTTCGTTGTGTTCTATAATAAAAGAATTTAAGCCATTTTTCGTTTAGAGCATGTAAGTTGTTATAAATAGCTTAGCTTCTAATGTAGAAATTTAACTCATTATTCACATCAGAAAAGTTTAGTTTAAGAAAAGTTTTTTTTTTCTTACATTACATTTAATTATTTTTTTCATAGTGGTTGTTTGTTTATCCCTAAAATATTATTTATTTGTAAGGTATCGATTTCATATTATCTAGTAGAAGTCAAATTTCCGGTGCGAGCTCTAACAATTAGTATCAGATCAATTTGTTCATCCAAAATTTGAATGTCTTCAAATTAGGAACGAGGTGGAGAATTGTGTGAATATATGGTTATAATTAACAAACTAATTAATTCTCTAATTTAAGTATTTATGAATTAATGTGAAAAGAGAAGATAAGTTGTAGGAAAGAAAAGAGGAAATAATGGCAGATGGTAGGAAAGTACAACAAGTTTCGTTGTTTTTTTTAGTAAAAGAATTTAAGTCATTTTTTGTTTAGAGCATGTAAGTTGTTATGAATAGCTTAGCTTATAATGTAGAAATTTAATTCATTATTCACATCAGAAAATATTAGTTTAAGAAAAGTTTTTTTTTTTTCTTACATTACATTTAGATATTTCCTTCACAGTGGTTGTTTGTTTATCTCTAAAATATTATTTATTTTTGAGGTATCAATTTCATATTATCTAGTAGCTAGCTCTAACAATTGGTATCTGAGCAATTTGTTCGTCCAAAATTTGAATGTTTTCAAATTATGAACGAGGTGGAGAAGTGTGAGAATATATGGTTATAATTAACAGACTAATTAATTTTCTAATTTAAGCATTATGAATTAATGTGAAAAGAGAAGAGAAGTTGTAGGAAAGAAAAAGAGGAAATAATGGCAGAATGATAGGAAAGTAAAACAAGTTTCATTGTTTTCTTTAGCAAAAGAATTAAAGTCATTCTTTGTTTAGAGCATGTAAGTTGTTATAAATAGCTAGCTTGTAATGTAGAAATTTAATTCATTTTAATTCACATCAGAAAAGGTTAGAATATAATTCAAGAAATTATTTTTCTTACATTACATTTAATTATTTCATTCATAGTGGTTGTTTGTTTACTCCTAAAAATATTATAATCTCTATGAGGTATCAATTTCATATCATCTAGTAGAGTGAAATTTCCGCTTCGAGCTCTAACAGTAGTTTAGGGCTGAAATAGTGTTATGAGATGAAAAATTATATGTGGTCAAGATAGACAAATGATGGATAATCCGAGATGAAATCGTACTCAAATGAAGTAGTTAGGACTCATGACCATATCCGAGATGAAACCGTACTCGATAAATACTGGTTTTGTTTGAGTCGAATGGCAATCTCCTCGCATTCGCTCTGCCTTAACCTAAAGAAACACAAACCTAAAATATACATAATGTGCACAAAATTTCTCATAAAAATCTATATTGAAATGAAGTAGTTAGGACTCATGACCATATCTAAGTTTACAAACTAAGCACATGATGATATCTACTACTTATACTTGGATTCCTTCACTACTCAAAACCCCAAGTTTATCCAATTAACTTGGAACCAAGCATGGTCCTCTGTTAACAAATGAATGTGATTAAAGCTCGTGTAAAACCCACACTTTAAAGTATGGTAAAACCTGAACAATTCAATAAGATAAGAAACTTAGTCCAACTAAGTTTCATTGTCCCAAGTAACACATAAAACAAAGGTAGACTTGTCATTTGAGTTCAACCAAAACCCGAAATATCAAGCATTCTAGCTATGGGTTCATATGATAGAGCATCATATTTGTCATAGAAATCCTTTGCTTGGAACGTGAATCCTAGGTTGTAAAAGATCAGCATCTTGTCAACAATTCTTGAGGCGGAGTATGGTTGCTTATTCCTCCTGCTTTGGTCGTTTTTTTTAGTGAAGATATATAAGGAAAAAAAGACATTGCAAGAATTTTGGTGGTCCAAACTCCATATAAAGTAACATGCTGAAATCATTTAAGTTATAGGTATTATAATATTTATTATACTCCATTGATATCATTCATATTTCACTCTTCGTAACCTCTTGAAATTCATTTAGGGTCTAAAATACTGTGGCACATTTCAAATAAGTTTTCAATGATGTATATGAATTTCTGTGAACCTTTAGAGGAAACTATACAATATTATTCTCCAATTAATCTATTATATTTATTGTTGAGTGCTAAGAAATATAAAGTGAAATCTCTACTCTCAAGGTCGCAACTACTAGATGACACTATGTCATAATTGCTTTCGATTAAATTAAGTGTGATTTAAGCGCAACTCATAATCAAAATATAAGTCAAATCACACAACATTTATCTTCTTATTTATTGCATAAAAACCATTAAACTCTAGAAAAGCGAGTATACATGGAGGTTAAGCAAGAGTCTGATAATCACCCTTAATAACTTAATTATAGAACAACCACTTCAGCGTGTTCGAAGATGTATGGACCTACTAAGCCCCTTTCACTTGAAAAATGTTCTTACTTTCTTTTCGTTGATGATTGTAGAACTAGTCCAAAGCTTTTGATGCTTTGAATTGGTTCAATATATTTATAAAGAGAGTAGTTACAAAATCAAAGATTTAAAACCAAACATAGTGAAACTACATCTAACAATTTTAATAATTACCATGAAGAATATGAATTATGTTGCTTCTTCTTAAATTGCTACTACAAAATTGGGTAGTTGAAAGAAAGAATAAAAGATCCATGTTTCAAAAAAGAAACAAAGACGTCGCTTCTTCTTAGATTGCTAGAACAAGATGGGGTAATTGAGAGGAAGAATAGAATCACTGTCAATATAAAGGATTATTGTCATTCGATATGGTTGAAAAGATTATTGAAAGAGCTTTAGTTGTTATATTGAGGACCCACTGAGATTGTGGTTGGTAACAAGTCCACTATTGCTTTAGCCAAATTTCCACTTTTTGTGTGACTGAAGCAAAAATATTGACATGAGGTTCTGTTACATACAACAGTTCATTGTTACAAGAGAAATTGATTTGAAACTGATGAAGTCATTGGACTAGATTGCTAATATCTTTTGGGAGACATTAAATTTGAAGATTTTTCTGAAGTATGCAAAGTTAACCGGTGTAGTGAGAAAGTCAAGCTTAAGGAGGGGATTGTTGAAAACAAATTTGACGATTGATATAGTATCTCTCGTTGATGAACAAGAAAAAGATAAGGGTTGCTACTAAAAAAAGAGAAGCTCACTCAATGTAGGAGAAATTATTAATGCCCCATCATTCATTTGTATGCTAACCAAATAGTATACATACAAAGTGATAGATTTTACAAAGTGCATTACTTCTCTTCCTCTGTTTTGCTTTTAAGTTACTTGTATCCTAAATTGTCAGGTGACGTATCTCGAACCCGGCCAAAACACTGAGGTTGAGGGAAGAAATGGTTCTAAAGTTGGAATTCGTGCGACTGCTGGGCCAATTCTTGGTCCACCTTGGCAGCGGCCTGAAAATGGGTATAGTATGCAACATTTTATTTGCCTAAAGAATATCATTCTCTGGATATTCCTTTTCAGAATATCTGTACCTTCAACATATATCTTTACCTGTGTATATATTGGCAGATACATAGTATCTTCTTCTGAATGTCAGTCGACACTATACTATGAACCTCACTGCGTCTACAATGAGGGGTCCCTGAAGGAGGAGCAGGCAGATATTGTCATTACCCCAGTCATTAAGCAGCTTCTACCAAATTTTACGCTAGTTTCTGGGCAAGACGATGCAGTTAAACTTGCGAAATTGCTGTGTGCCAAGTATATGTGCTTATTGATTTCTTTTTTCATCTACAATGTTAGAATTTGCAGTTTTGTGCATTCACATGCAACCATTTATATGATTGTAGGTTTGTTGTTTCAATGAATAATGGAGACCTTGAGAGCAAAGGGCTTCTTGCAAGTATAATTCAACGTGTAGGAACCATAGAATCTTTTAAGGTTTGGTTTCTTCTCTTGCCATTGCTGATTTTGATGCTAATTCGGAGCAACGCTATTTGTACTGCATGGCTACAATTGATTTTGTTTTTTACTTCTTCATTTTAGTTGCACTAATTAAATTGTAGCTTATGGCTTTAGAGCTATTCTCCCCTTTCCCTTTTGATGTTCCTATGGGGAATATCTCAGTCACACCCAAATCTTTGATCATTAATTCTCTATCAAATACGATATCTAGTTATCTACTCTCATAAGACAATATCACATACTATATTTCTATTAGCCTATCGTCTACAAAATATATAATTTGATTCTACTCTTATGTTGTCCTAAACACCACAACTTTTTCCTCATGTCATGTTTACATTTCTTCTATTTAAGACTTCTACCAATTATTATGACTTTCTTCTATGTTCCGAGATTCCATAGAAATCTTAGTGCCAATGTTGTTCAGTAGTCTCCCTTGCTCCTTTGACACACTCAAGCAAAGGTATCACCCGCCGCAATGATATAGCAAACTTTGCGAACTTATCAATTATCATTACACCTGGTTTTAGAAAGTCCATTGCATCGTTGAGTATGGAATGCCACCACAGATTTATCATATTATCTCATACAATCATGTTCATGGATGTGACTAACTGTGCATTCAACGAAAGGGATTTATGGTAAACATGGGGGGAAAGATAAAAAGGTCATTTGGGATGATTAAGCTGGAATGATAGAGTACGATTTTATTTGGTAAATCTTGTGTAAGTCTATCTTACAACGATATTAATGTAATACCACCTCACTTTTTGCTTACGAAGGGTGAATTTGTACGTTATAAGGGTCACTTTCTAAGTTAAAGGGACCACTTTGATGTAAGGGGTCACCTTTTACCTTAAAGGCATCAGTTTAAGGAGAGACGACCCTTTTAGTTAATAGTTGACCCTTGTCTTACCATAAATCATGGTAAGACGGTCTTATATGAAAATTTCATATTTTATCTTGACAGGAAAAGTGAGTTACAAATTTGGCTGAATTACGAGATTAGTATCAAACATAGGCCCTTTCTGAATGTAAGTATTAAAGAGTTCCTACCACATTAGGGTATATAAAAATTGCACGAAGTCGATAAGCCTTTTGTTTTTGCCTGAATCAGCCGTACAAATCACAACCTAGATTTTTATGTTTCTTAGCTAAAGCTCAAAGAGGTACTTCCTTCATCCTTTTTTAATTTTTATGACTTTTTTCATATGATCAAATTTTGAAAAGTTAAACCATTTATGTCTTTATACTATAATAATGTATGTTATGGAGTAATGTATTGTTGGATTCAGTCTTCGAAAACACTTACATATAAGTCTTTTATCAACATTTCGGGGAAAAGCAAGATAGTTTGTCCATCATAATGTATGGAGCCACCTCCAGGGAGAGTGGTTCTCCCAAACTTGTTCGGTCCCAAAAGGGATTAACTTAGCTAGATTATGGGCAACTACATTCCCGTCTCGTTTAACATGAGACCAATTAATAGAATAAAAAAATTCACTAGAAGTCAAGATACTATGGAGTACAATATTAAGATCCGAAAGGAAGATAGCTTGCTTAGAGAGAGATTAATCACTGTTAGACAGTCCGATTCAATCACCACCTTTTGCAACCCATACCTCCTGCTATGCCAAGGGAAGCATCAACATTAAGTTTCATCACCCCAACAGGGGGCAAACGAGTAGATACTTCTGCTTTTTCATTCCGGGGTTCCCTTTCTATCTTAAAAGCCTAAAGTCCTTATTGAAAACTAAAGCGCACACTAGAAAGTACTTCGAAAGGCGGGAAAGTCGATCCGCCGGGTATGAATCCGAATAAAAAAGTAGCCATGGGATTGCCACAAAATCAGCACTGAATCTAGGCAAGATCAATCAAACAAAATAGGCTCAAGAGAAAAACCAGCTTTCTTCTTCAGACCCCTCACACCAAATTCCAAATTCCATTCATGTCATTTAAAGCAATCTCTTTCTTCTTGTAATTTTGGATTATCAATCTCTTTTCTGCAACGGAAAAAGAGGAGCAGATTTGACTCGAGAATTCTTCTATTACTACTATTCCGCTACAGTAAAATGCCAAGATTCGGAGAATGCTTGAGTCAAACTATGGAAATGGTCAATCAACTTAAAGGCTTCCTTACTGAAAGCTTATGAGGCGTACTTGTACTTCAGCGAATTCTTACTCTTTAACACTCTCTCAGTCTCAAAGGCGGGTGCTAGTCTCACTCATCCGGAGTCAGCAGGATCAAGGGTTGACATATCGTCGCTGTTCATTCCCGTTAGGCCAAAGTGTTTGGCCTTCTCCCTCGGTTCACGTCAAAGCCCATCGCGGCAGCATAAGACACGACAAAAAAGAAAAGACTATGAGAACTTATAAATTCTTTACTATCAAAGAGAATAAGACTCTGTGCGAGATCACGATTGTGGAAATGCAAGATTCCACTACGATAGATTTGATCACGGAAGTCAAGAAGAACTGCAAAATAATATGGATACAATCCTCATTATGCATCTTGATCAATTGAATCGTTTCATTGTGGATTCCTATACGAAGCTGGTCCCTCTGGGGAAAAGGCGTGTATTCAAAGTTCCATGTCCACGTGCATGCACCTTCCAAAGGAACCTCACATTGTGAGGTGTAGCCTTATTATTGAAGACTTGGTTGTTACGTTCTCCCCATACCACCCAGGCAAGAAAATCCCTTTAATGAGGGTACTCTTCTCCAACCATACGCAAGCAAACAAGCAATGAATAACAAGCATCCTTAGTAAAAGCCTAAGTGAGCTCATCCTTTATAGGACACATGCTAAGAGGAGTAGCAAGGATACATCGAATGTCCCTATTGAAAGTAGCTTCCACCATATCCACTCTCCAATCCATTCGTTTGAAATCAATTAAATCACTCACCATGGTAAGGCCATCAATTCAAGCACTAGTGAGATGTCGCCCCTCTTCATCAACAACCCAAGGGTCATTCCAAAGATTAATTTGAGCACCATTTCCCACCCTCCACGCTACCCCCTCTTTAACAAGAGCTTTTGAACTCCAAATACAACTCCACCTGGAGCTCCCAAGAAATCACATTTTGGATAATATTTAGCTTTCATCACTCTAGCAAATAGAGAAGTTGGCTCACGAACTAACCTCCAAGCTTGACGATTGCTTCATAAGTTGGCTCACGAACTAACCTCCAAGCTTAGCTTATCCTGCACTTCACCCATCTATCATCAAATCTCATAGTAAGGAGGAGCTTCCCAAGAAAACCCTACTCCACTATATCATAGGCCTTGCTCATATCCAATTTCATAGCAATTATGCCTCTACGACTTCGGTTTCTGTGCTTTATAGAATGAAATACTTCCAAGGCAATGAGAGCATTATTTGTAATCAATCTCCCAAGAACAAAGGCACTCTGATTTTGATTTTCGGTAACAATGTTAGGAATAAATTCTTTTAGTTTGATCACGATGTCCATAGCCTTGGAAACCAACTTATAGAGGACATTACACAAAGCAATTGGTTTGAATTCAACTGCCTAAGTTAGAGATTTAACTTTCGAATCAAAGCAATATTAGTATGATTAACACATCCGGGAAAGTGAACCATCTAAAATATTGCTAAAAGATAAAGTCACATCATCACCAAGAATATGCCAGAACCGTTGATAGAAGATGGCATGCATACCATCAGGTCCAAGAGCTTTACATGGATGCATTTGTTGAAGAGCAAAGTGGATCTCATCTTTAGTGAAAGGCTTCAAAAGAGTTTGATTAAAATTATCCGAGATAATAGGATCAACATAATTCAGAACCTCTTGGAGCTGCAAATCAGATGGGTTAGTAGAGGTAAAAATAGAATTAAAATAATCAGTGAAAATATTTTCAATCCCATTTCCATCCTTACGCCAATGATTATTTGCATCAAAAAACCCTTTACATAATTCCTCTTTTTTCTTTGGGAAGCTTTATGATGAAAATACTTCGTGTTGCGATCACAATCACGAACCTCAACAACTCTCAATCTTAAATACCAATAAGCCTCGTGTTTTGAGTGTAAATCATCCAGCTTCTTTTCACACTCCACACGAACCTTGCAAATGTCACTCGAAATGGCTTGATTTTGGGCCCATTCGAGTTCTTTTTCTGCAACATCAATTTGCTTTGCAAGCTTCCCAAAAAGTAATCACGAGTCCATAGCGGGTCTCGCAAAAAGTAGTAATGGTTCTTTTAAAGGCATCTACATTAAAAGATCGTTCAGTGAGAAGACGACCTATGAGCAACAGGGAGATTTTGTTTTCGAGGCTAGGGTTTATGGTTTCGAAATCTATAATATTGTCCTCCTCATCGTTAATTCACAGGTTTGAAACGATATCCTTGATCTCCTCCGCCATAGGCAAAGGAGGGCGGCCACCGCGGCGGAGGACAATTTGCTGGTAGGGGTCTCTTGTCGGGGGAAGAGAGTGTTTCCTTTCTTTCAAGGAAGAATTTTGGGGCTATATAAGTCTTTTATAAACATATATATTCTAATAAGTATTACTCCCTGTTTTCTTTTAATTCGATACACTGGATCTTTTAGAGTCTCTAAGATGTTATGGGTGATAGTAGAAACTAGTAGGAAGAATATGAAGGATCAAAGTATATAGTATACACAAAGCCAGTGAATCACATCCGCCATTTGTGGTGAAATTATAGGTGTATTGGTGGTTTTCCATATCTTTTTACGCGGTGGAGTAGCATCTACGGTAATTTGGCAAATGGGCTTGTTTTAGTATTTATATGTGATAATTTGGCCCCTATATATGTAAAAAAATTGTCCACATAGCCAAAGGATATCTAAAACATCTATTTGGCAATTCGGCCAAATTAGAGAGTAGCCTTTTTAATTCTTGGGTGTTTTCGGGGAGAATAGTTATGGCACTTCAGTGTTAAATTGATACCTCACCTCTCAATTGTTGCTTGTTTTGACTAAAATATCCTATTTAGGTTGCCTGATGATATTAAAAGAATAAAATAGAAGAAAACTGGATTGAATTTCATGAATACTGGAGTCTGGACTTTTTAGCAATTGGGGGTTTAGTGCTTGTAAGCATAGTCAAAGTTTTTAGTAAGTGCACACAATTCACACTTAAAGACCTTGGAGTGGTTGTACCATTAAATAAAGCAACAATGCTTTCTTTTGACTTCACTGTTATCGATTTTGTCTATGTAAGATGAGGATTTTTTCCCTCGCTTTTCAGTTTCCATTATCTGCATTCCTATATTCCATACTGAAACTGATATCTCTTGCTGTTCTGTCTCGAACTCCATCTCTTAGGTGTGAATCATGAGACTATAACGATGTGTTTATAATCTGTCTATTTATCTATTACATTATACCAAAACAAAAAGCTAAAGTAACATGTGTCACTCTCATTATAATTAGAAAGAAGCTATTTTCTTTTATTGAGAAACTAGTCTTATATGCACGCAATGCGTGCAATAACAAATGAAGTAGAAAATAAAATTAATTGGGTTGAATAACTGTCTTTACATTTTATTTTCTCAAAAAACTGATATTTTAAATGTCCTCTATTTTTATTTTTATTTTCCTTTTTCAATTTTTTGGTGTCCTCAGTGTATTGCCTTATAATATAATGGAGATATAAAACAGTCTTTTCAAATTATATGTTATGAAGATTTCTTTTTTTTTTTAAGGGAAATGATGATTTCATATTGAAATATTCAAATTTAATCTGTAAGAAAACATATAATATATGTCGAGCTAAGGGTCGAAAAGTAGACCCTCAAATCTTCTAATCTCCACCATTCAATTGCAATATTATGTAAGCCATTGATTATTTTCTAGATGAGAATATTTTGGAAAGTTTATCTCTCTTTCTCCCTAAAAATCACTAAAATATCATTGTGATATGGATTATTCATATATCACAACGATAATTGTAGTATCTCATCCACCAGAGTAATGCATTACTTTCAAGTTTCAAGACGAGGGTAACTCTTTCCGTCTTCCCTCCTTGCATTATACGCTATATCCTCCCCTCTACTACCATCTAAATTCATCTTCGTTCCCTTTGATTCATCTTCATTATCTCCTTGATGTATAACTCCCAATCGGAACGTACCCTTATAAAGTATATTTTAGGATTCCAATTTTTTAGTCTCCTAATGCTGTTTTGCTTGATGATGAACTGATGAAATCTTTTCTTTTGAGTGCAGGAGCTTTTATCAAAGGAATTGCCTAATGCCAAGGTGCTAGAGCCAATTCCTGGTGTAGCATTAGAGATACCTGCAGTGGAACTATCTGAACACGAGATATTGTAACTAACTGGATCATACAAGGAATACTGTAAATCACTCGACACCATATTTATCATACAATAAGAATATTAGCTATATATTAACATTTTTTGTTGTATATCAGTACTACTTAGTCAAAGTGGTTGGGATGCTCAGTCCTTATGATCACAGGATCAAATCTAAGTTGTACTGAGACGGATACGTGCGGATTCAAATTAGGGTACGGAGATGGAAAACTGTAAGATTTCGATATTTTAGGAATGAGTACACGTATCCATACAGGAAATGTATAGGGTAGGTGTACGAGTTCGGGTGCGAGTTTGGTTATGGGTTTGGGTACGAGTACGTGACCTAGATGAAGTATCCACGCTACAGAAGATCAAACTTCATGATAGGCTCTCTAGGGATGAGAGTTGAGATGGCAGAGTAATCTAAGGTTCATGTCTGTGTAGTTCAGCTGAAAGGCGCAGTTGGGCGAAAACCTTGCAAGCAAAAACTAGTTGTACAATCTAACCAAAATAACCATCGAGCAATTTATAAGAAAAAAAAAGCTAAACTCTGTTTCACAATAACACTTGATACTTTATTTTTGTTTCATAATCCATGCATTTCACATTATAATAGCGATTTTTGACATAAATAATAGCGATTTTCTCCCATATTTCAAAAATAATCTAGTATAGCTCCAATTATAGAGACTCTTTCAAAATAATCGGAGTGGTTAAGCTTATTATATACCATAGGGCTAAATTAGATTAGCAAACGCAAAAAAAAAAAAAAAAAATTGTTCACATTGAGACTAGAGCATGCTCCCAAAACTTGCGGATCATCCCAAATGATCCAAAGCTGGAATTTGTCTTCAATAAATGGGTGAAACTTGTTATTTATCATCTTTTTTAAAAGAAGGAAAACATTCACTAAAAAAAAAAAGGTAAATAATAAATTCAAATGTAACTGTTCTTCCCCTGAAGAAAAAGAAATGTTACTTTTCTTCAGTAGAATCTGCAAAATAATCTTTCATTGACTAGTGACCTTTCACACATGATTTGCAGTCTCTACAATTTCGTCTTCTTTTTGTTGTTTGCCATAATAGTAATGAAGATTGAAAAGGGGAACTCTCTTTTGAAAGACCATTAAAAAGGAAAGACTAAAATTTTATGTATTTTCTTATTTATTTTGGTTGAAAAATTATGTCGAAATGATGGCTTAACTTGCAGTTGCACTACTACTATGCAGAAACTAGGACGCACCACTCCATCAAAAGTCATCGACTTGAAGAATGGAATTTAAGTCAAAGAAATGAAAAATGCACTATTAATATCCATCATGGCTATCTTAAAATTAAAGTATACAAATAGTACCAAAAATTCAAATAAAGCAAACGTAAAGTAGGGTATCAAAGTCTTGATACATTGATTTGCAAATATAAACCAGATAAAGTTTTTTGGTATACATTCTAAAATAGTCAAAGATTTGTCATTTGCTTTTTATTGAAAATGATTCAGCCTACTAGGAGGCATGGTGATTGGTGATCATATTTGTTTGATACTACAAAATTTACCCCATCAGTAGGGATATAGTATTCAACTCCCTTTATTTCAACTAGTGTAGGCTCCTTATTAATGGTATTTTGGCAATATTGATTTTGATAGTGATATATAAAGAGGACTCACGTTGTGTACTCTTTATCTTGATACTACTTAATGTGCGTTCTCTTCAACTTAAAAAATTAAATATTGGGTCCAATAAGTTCAGATAAGTTGCAATCGGATCCAATCAGGGTAATAAGTTCCAATCAGGCTTAATAAGGTCCAATAAGTTTCAATCAGGTGCAATAAGTTCCAATCAGGTCTAATAAAGTCCAATAAGTTCTAATTAGGTGCAATAAGTTTCAATCAGGTCCAATAAGGTCCAAATAGTCAATGTTCAATAAACATTTGTATTATTGTCCATTATTTTATTATTTATATCACTATTAGCTGATTATGTTATTATTAGAATTTTAATTAAAGTACCATAATGATTATATAGTATTATTATACTTGTATTATTATCTATTATTTTATTAAATATTTGTATTATTGTCTATTATTTTATTATTCATATTACTATTAGCTAATTATGTTATTATTAGAATTTTTTATTAAAGTACCACAATGTATAGTATTATACTTGTATTATTGTCTATTATTTGATTATTCATATTACTATTAGCTGATTATATTATTATTAAAAAATATTATAATCATGGTCAAATAAGGTCAACAATAATAATCATTATAATTACAATATTTTGCATTTCGTCTTTAAATACCTAGAGATAACATTTGATTATTCTACTACCTTCAAGTAAATGAAAGTGGAGTGGGAATTATTAATGAGTTCTACTACTTTAGTCATAAATTTTTCATATGTGCCAATTTCTCACTTGTTAGCAATAAATGTTGATCAACTTTTGATTTTCTACTAGCGCTTTATGAAATCAAAACAGGACTAATAGATATATTAGTGGTGAAAGTTATGTATAGAAAAATATATAAATAGTAATTTTTTTGTTAAATTATTTATCATAAGAGATAATTAATAATAATTATTTTTTAAAAGGACGAATATTAATAATTATTACTTGATAATAAATTTTGAGGGGTAGTATTTACGTTAGGATAATATTTATGTTATTACTCGTCAATTTTTTTTGTCTAATAATGTCAAATAAGTTTCAATCAGGTCCAATAAGGTCTAATAAGTTTCAATCAGGTCTAATAAGTTTCAACCAGAGCCAATAAGGTCTAATAAGTTTCAATCAGGTCCAATAAGTTCCAATCAGGTTCAATCAGTTCTAATAAGTTGAATCAGGTCCAATCAGGTTTAATAAGTTTCAATCTGTTCAGTCAAGTTCAATAAGTTCTGTTCAGGGCCAATAAGTTGAAGCGAACGCACCCTTAGCTCTTGTTTATTAAACTTTTTTTTTAGAAGAAATCAGTAAATTAATATTTGATTTAATTAATCTGCAAAAACTACTTTTAATCACAAGGAAATCATTTTTATGTAGTAAAAGTCGGTTTTACAAGTAAATTATGTAAAGTACATAAGAGAAAGACACTACAGAATTATAAAACTTCGTTTTGATTAATAAAATCATATTAATCTAGTAAAAGTAAATTTTAATTAGTAAAACTAGTTCAATAAGTTTGACTAATTTCACATCAGTAAAATTAGGTGAATTAACCCCATAGATATAACTTGAATTCACATAAATTTTCTAAAATATGAAACTTTTATGACAAATGACAGCAACATATATTATCTAATCTATGCTATAAACCAAAAGATTTTCACTTAAAATGGTGTTTTGTTCCACAAATAGTATCTTCTTTTATCCACCTGTTTAAACTTTTGATTAACTTTTGGCTAAGTTAGTTAGTCGGCTTGTTTTGACAAGTAATATTTGATTTTAGGCAAAATTGGGCTCAACATCCTGAACTGTAGCGCAGGTGCACCAAACAGCTCCAACTACGACGTATAGCCAAAACACCCCAAAGTACAGACGTGGGTGCACTCTCACCATAAATGAGGTTGATGTCCAGAATTCTCATTGGATTCTCTTCTCTTTCTTATTAAACAAAAAAAAAAAAAAAAGGTGTGTGCCTTCATTTTCTCCTTCCTCAGCAAAATACAAAGACTTTCTTTCCCAAATCTTCTCTTGCTTCCCCAAATTCCCTGTTTCTTCTCAAATAAACCCTAAAATTTGAAAGCGTGAAATCTGCATAAAAACAATGAGCTCATTAAGTTTGAAGAAGAGTTCTTAGATAATGGTGGCGTTTACTATTGACATTGATTGCCTGGCGCCTGCAGTAGTCCAAACTACTTGGAAAGCTCAACCATAATCAAGAAAAACGCTTATATGGCTGCCCAATATCTAGCACCCGACTTATAGCTGGTGAGAACTCCAATCACCGACCTCATTCATGGTATGGAATACACCCAGGTTCGTACTTGACTATAAGTTGTAGTTGGGGATATCTGGTGCAACCGCGCTATAATTTAGAATGTTGAGGCCAATTTTACCTTGATTTTATAGTCTAACAAAGGTAGCACATTATCATTGATACAATACCTAATATGGTTAAAAAAAACTAATAGAGAATGTTATACAAGTATACATACCAACAAAGCCAACACATTGCTTGTTCACTTAGACAACCAGCAAGCATTCAAGAGGTATCAGACAGCTAGCTAAGCTCGAGTGGGACTATCTTATGAAAACAAACATTAAAGTATATCTCTGATTTTTAATGCAAAAGGCTATGATTTTCTAAGTGAGGCAAAATTTTCTTAGTATATCTTGTTAATGATACAGTTGTACTCTTGTAGAGGAGTGTAAAATGTTGCTTGTATGAAGTTACTAGTGGTATCAGGTATGATAACTTCGTCCTTTAGCAAAATTTAATGCAATGTCTTACCTACAATTGCTACTAGGCATGTGAATCTATAACTACTTCGCCCAAAGTTTTTAGCCATTTCAAATTTCTATCATTTAAACAACGAGGACTTACTTCTATGAGTTAAAGTATATCATCAAGAAAAAATTTATATGGCTGATTTTTCTAAATAAGTAAATATGAGATAGATAACGTATGCAAGTACAAACATGTTTTAAAAAGAATCATACGATAAAAATTTAGCTAAATTAAAATATTGTTAAAAGCTTTACTCTGATATAATGCACCACCCCTAATCCCTATATTCAGTGGAGCACTGATATTATCTTTGATTATTTGAATATTTATGCTATTATCAAATTGACATAGCATGTTTTTTTGGGTTAAGTCTAACTAGTAATGCTAAAGGTTTCACTCCTTCAATGCTTAATTCCCAAACTCTAGTATATTTTTGGTTATTAAGTCGGGTCCAACTATTATTTTGGAGTAAGTTTTTTTATCTTTGAACTAAACTGCAACAATAGATTAACCGTTACTAGGGTTTTTGTTGGAGTACAAGGTGACATTCAAGAAAGGGGGGGTTGAATTGAGTGACAAAATCTAATCGATTTTCGCAAAAACACTCTTATGACACAGTGTCTTACACTATGTTATTCACTCGTAAATTCTCCGATTGATGTTTCTGCTCGAACTAAATTGTATCAAAACACGAAAACAATGAAATCAAATAATAAGACATAGGAATTTAACGTGGTTCAATCTCACCTCTGAGATCTACGTCCACACAAACTACTCTTTTATTGTTTGAATCTTAAAATACCAAACTCTTGATAAAATATGATTCCCCATTACTAACTCTAGTAGTGCTCCCCAACACTTAACCCTAAGTGTTGCTACTCTTTATAATGTGAGAATTACAGAAAGAATGATTCCTCAAAAACGCTTCTTATTCAAGCAAATAAAGGATCGTTACAATTGATGTTTAGAAACCTTAACTTACTATAACTCTGTGTCGTACATTGTGCTTTGGGAATCCGTTTTCAACTCTCAAATTTTTCTGAAACTAAATATGAAAACGTAAGTTGTTCTTCTGATTTCTATCCCTTATATAACTTATCAACTGAATAAAAATTATTCTCCAAGATATGATTATCTTCTTGAAGAATTTTTATTCCTAAAATTAAAGGATAAAATCTTTTCCTTTCCAAAATCAAATTACCTTTTATAAAAACTGATTTTTTTTACTTCCTTATACGACAAGGATTCCTCCATATCTTATGCCAACTATTAATTAGATTTTAAATCAACTTTTATCCAAAAATCTTTATCAAAATCTTTTTTTTTTAAGGGGAAAGAGAAGTGCATTAATCAAGGGACAAAGAATCCATGAGTACATAAGGAATGACATCACTAGGACAATGACGTTCCCAACATTGTTCAACTCCAAACGGCACTACTCTAACTAAATTGTGGGCGACATAATTCCCATCTCTTTTGACATGACTAAAACAAAAAGATTCAAAGGTATTACACAAAGAGAGAACATCACCAAGAATGGCATCTAAGTCAGTAAAATATATTGCAGCCTTCGAACGTCTTGTAGAGATCACTTGCGAGTCCGACTCAAAGATAACATGGGCTATACCATGCGAAACTGCCAATCTCGCGGCCATATAGACCACCTTGCAATCGGCTACTTCTGGGGGCCAGTAGGCCCGGCATCTTCTCACAGCTGAAAACACCACTTGCCCACTCGAATCACGAGCCACAACTCCTAAGCCAACTCACCGATCATTACTGATCGATGCATCCGCATTCAATTTAATCACATCAGGGGGGGGGGGGGCGCACACTATCGAGATGGACAACTGTCTAGAGGCCTCGGTTTGCTTCCATAAATTCTCATCGCATATTGGTTAAACTCATCAACTTGCCTCTGAATTTATTGGCTTACCATCTTAACATATTGGCTTTGACTCTCAAACACCTTCTTGTTTCGCATCGCCCATACATTCCACATAATGTAGCAGCCTTTTTGAACAAGTGTTAAATTGAGTTTGCTTGATCTTTCAAGAGTTTCGAACATTCCCTCCACTGCAATTCATGGTAACAAAGAATGGCACCCTAGATCTCCCCACAGGCTCGCTATACTCGAACAAAAAAACAGCATATGATGTTATGTTTCAACCTCGCTTAAGCGGCATGTGCAGCAAAAATCATCAAAAAGATGTTGCCTAAAAAGAAGCGCTCTAACTGGAAGCGAGTTGGTACAAACGTGCCACAAAAAGTGACGAACCTTCGGTGATACCTCCAAGCTCCACAAGATACCCCAAGCTCGATGAAAGTCCTCCAAATTCCCTCCTTTCCCTAGCATATACGCCGTTTTCACCGAATAACCCCCATCTTTAGAATAAGCCCAAGTCAACTCATCTTGCAAATTTCTCGAACTCAAAGGAATAGAAAGGATGCAACGTTGGTATCTCTCATTGAAATGTTGTTCCACCACCTCTACTCTCCACTCCCTTCTAGCCTTGTCAATCAAATCACCTACAACATTCAAGCCATCCACACGATTACTCTGAATAAATCTTCCCTCTTCATCTCCTACCCAAGGATCCGCCCATAAATCAATATGCGTGCCATTCCCAACTCTCTAGATTAAGCCCTCCATCACCAAACTCTTTACTCCCCAGATGCTACGCCACGCATAACTATTGGAAAACCCGGGCCTTGCTTGTAATATCCCAAATTTTTATAACTATTTTATGAAATTCATTTTGTTATAATAAGATTTTATAAATATAAAATTCTGAAAAATAAATAGTAAATCAGATTTTCTAGAAATTCGTTTTTTATAATACCAGATTTTTTTTCATTTAAAAATAAATAAATAAAATAAAAATAAAATTTCGAAAACTGTTAAAAGAAAGTCATATTTTATTTTATCATCTTTTTCGTTCAAAAAGAAAGATAGAGAGAAAAGAAAATTCTGAAGTTATAACTTGAGTTGGTTTTGGGAAAGGATTAAATTTTTTTAAATACTTATCTTTTAGTGAAACCTTAAATTTATATATATATAAATACCCCATATCACCCAAAAATTCTCACGTTATTCACTTTCTTCATCTCTTTGACGGAAACATCGTAAGCGGCGAATTTTAGTTGATATTGCTATACTTGGGAAGCGTGTGAGGTAATTCACAATGTCCATCAACAACTGGAATCCCGTTAGGAATTGTATGTGCTATGTGTAATACATGTGGTTATGTGATTCTATGTTTACATTAGATGTATATTACGTGGCATAAATAGTATTAGTACTTGTTATGACTAAAATTATTATTATTATTATTATTATTATTATTATTATTATTATTATTATTATTATTATTATTATTATAGTACCTACTATTCCTACATATAATACATATGTATCTACTAGTATTTTGTTATTGCCTTCGGATTTATAATGTACATATGTAATCACCATATTAAAAATTATATTAATGTTGGTAATGTAACTTAATGGGCACAACTAGTGAGTTATTGATGTTTCGAACGAACGGTATTATAAGTTGGTATTGTGACTTCATGAGGATCTAATGATGGACGTATTGGTTACTATAGATTATGTGCATTGATTATTATAATTCTATAAAGTGGTCAAGTTGTAAAAAAATATTTATTGAACTGTTAATGTGATGTTTGATGTGTCATAACTATTAGAAATATATTAATCACGTAAAGTGGAAACATTATTGAGGGAATTATCCTGTGGACTTGGATCCTCCATAGGTGATGAACAGTACTTGATTTTATTCTGTTACAACTCTTTATTGTCTTTCTCCTAATACTATTGGTGCGCATTGCGGATACCCATTAGATTAGCGAGGGGTGTGCACACTAGGGACGTTCTGCAAAACGATATTGGCCATTATTCTTAACTTATCTGGGTGACGACCCATGTTGAAGTAGGTGGTTATTGGGATTAGTCCCGGCCTACCGATGTTCAATTCCCCTCTAATAATTGAATTTGTTGTTGTATGACTCATATAAACTTGAAATAATTGAAATGGTTAAGTATATTATATACTTGTTTGTATTATATTATATACTTGACTGTACTATGTTATACTTGTTTGTGTTATGCTATAAAAATTATTTTCAAAATATAACTATTATTATTATTTTACGGGATTGAGTTGTAATTACTTAGCTTTCGCTAATTTTTGTGTTTTTGGTTTCCTTTGTTCTTTTCCCAATTTATATTATGCAGGTTGGTGAGAGGGACTACGTTGCAGAAATGAGTGAATTTATAGTTTTAAGTTCACCTAGTTTAATAAACATTATAGTACTGTTATTTGAGATTGTTTAGTTTTGGTTTGGTTTAAGTTAGACAACTTAGTTTGGTTTCTAAGTTAAATTTTATTTTTTATAATTAGCCTTGCATTTATTTTTAACAATAGATGCGGCGGTAACACCCTAAAGGTTTGGTAAGGTATTTTAAATGAAAAGTAAATATTTCATAAAGTTTTGAAGCTAAAATTTTGGGGTGTTACATTGCTTCGCCATGGGGGAAATATTTCACACTCATAACCCGATTCACAAGTGAGTGTCTATGACGTAACAGGCGCCAAACTTGTTTACCCAACAAAGCATCATTAAAGACTGCAAGATCTTTAAACTCCATCCCCCCCCCCTACACTTTGGTTTACACATTTTTTCCCAACTCAACCAGTGCATTTTCTTCTACTCACCTCTCCTTCCCCACCAAAAACGAGCCATAGCAGAGTGGATTCCCTGAATAACAGAGACATCAATTTTATGGACGCGCATCAGATAAGTAGGAAGGGCTTGAATTACAGCTATTAAGAGAATCTCGTTCCCCTCCCTAGATAACAACTTCTCTTTCGATCCCCTCAATTTCTTCCAAATTCTATCTAAAAGTTCCCGAAACAACACTTTTTTAGATCTTCCACAAAGGGTGGGCAAACCAAGATACTTCTGATGCCTGTCAACATGCATCATATGGAGAATGTCAATCAACTCTTCTTTTTTCTCACAACGAACTCCTTCACTAAAGGATACCTTTGACTTTTCATAATTAATTTTATGCCCTGATGCTGCTTCATACTTGTTGAGAATATCAACTATTGTTAAGTATTCCTGACGAGTAGCCCTTGTAAAGAGTAGACTGTCATCTGCAAAAAGAAGGTGAGAGATTTTCGGACCATTTCGACTAGCTTTAGTCCCATGGAGAGCCCTGGTAGCAACCCTTTGTTGAATCATTTGAGAAAAGGCGTCAGCAACCATAATAAATAGAAAGGGAGAAAGAGGATCACCTTGACGTAACCCTCTGGAGGGCAGTATTGAACCACACACTCTGCATTAATAATGAAGGAATAAGAAACTGAGGTGACACAACTCATCACCAAATTAACCCAACGACCATCATATTCCATAGTCAGCAGCAGTTTTCGAAGGAAGCCCCACTCTACTCTATCATAGGCTTTGCTCATATCTAACTTCATTGCCATCAAACCTTTCCTGCTATTGTTCCTCTTCTTCATAGTATGAAAGAGTTCCAGTGCAATAAGGGAGTTATCTGAAATCATCCTTCCCGGTACAAAGGCACTCTGATTTTCCGTTACAATACAGGGAAGAAATTGTTTAAGCCTCGTAACAATAGCTTCAGAAGCTATTTTGTAAAATACATTACGTAAGCTGATAGGCCTAAATTCCACGACAATAGTGGGGGATTGTACTTTAGGGATCAGGGCAATATTAGTATAATTAACATTCCGTGGGCAAGAAAAATATGCAAAATATTGCTAACAAAGTTAAATACCTCATCCCCAATAATGTGCCAAAATCTCTGATAAGAGATAACATGCATACCATCAGGCCCCGACGCTTTACAAGGTTGCATATCAGACAAAGCTGCAAAAATTTCTTCTTTTGAATAAGGTTTCAGCAGAATATCATTATAATCATGAGTCACCGACTCCTTCACGTACTGCAGTACCTCCTCAAAATCAGCAGTCGAAGGCTCGGAAGAGGTAAAAATCGACTCAAAATATCGCTCCATCGCACTCTCAATCTCATCTCCTCCCGTTCGCCACACCCCACCACCATCAAATATACCATGAATGAGGTTCTGTTCTTTCCTTTGAGACGCTTTATGGTGAAAGTAGGAAGTATCTATATCCCCATCCTTCACCTCCGCCACTCTCGATCTCATGTACGAGTAAGCCTCGTTCTTAGCGTGTAATTCATCAAACTCCTTTTCCAAAGCCGCACACCTCTCATAGCTTTCCCTCGAAATAGCCTCATTTTGGGCTTCATGTAACCTCTTCTCCACCACTTCGATTCGCTTTCTGAGAGACCCGAAAGCCTTCTTACTCCACCCCCGCAACTCCCTTGTAACTACCCTTAATTTTTCACAAGTTCTGCCTCCCTCCGCAGCACACCACGCATCCCTCACTACCTCTTCACAAGCGTCATCTAGGAGCCAATATGTCTCAAAACATGACCCTCGAGCCCGCCTTCTCTCAATCCCCTCATTTTCCGTACATCATAACACAATCGCAGCATGATCTGAGCATTAACGCACCTTATGATCAATAAAAGCCTCCGGAAATAAATTCATCCAAGAATGAGACACAATAAAGCGATCTAGGCGCTCACTAATACGAGTTTCCGGGCTCCTCCCCCACTCCCAAGTGTACCACTGGCCCACGAAACGCAATTCTCCAAGATCGTAGTTAACTATCACACTTTGAAACCCCTCCATAGCTCTCCTCTCTCTCGAAGCACCTCCCTCTTTCTCTGAATAACTCAAAATCTCATTAAAATCATCCCAAAAACCATAGGCCCTTCATATTCAGCACATAACCCTTGAATCAACGCCCATGTTTTATACTTATTCTCCTCCTCCGGCCCGCCATAAAGACCCATAAACCTCCACCGCACATCCCCACTACTCACCACATCACCACATATAAAGTTTTGGGAAAAAGAAACCATCCTGAACGAAATCGCTTCTTCCTTCCAGAATATGCATAAACCACCTGCTCTCCCAACACACGACACTCCAAAGGCCCCGAAAAGCCCGAGATACTCCTTCTTTTGCTCAATAATATGTTTAGTAACCTTCATTTCCGACACAAGCAATATGTCGGGGGTATTAGAAGCATTGAGTCTTCTCAACTGACGAACTATCCAAGGGTTACCCATACCCTAGCAGTTCCAACATAAGATTTTCATAATGCTCGGCGGGGTTCGTTACAACCAACCTCTGCCTCAACAGTATCAACATCATTGTCATTTTCAGAAAAATCAATTAATTTAGGTTTCTTGGAACCCAAGTCATCAGAGTCATGAGTATCGTCCATAATCATAAGATCAACAATCTTTCTTTTTTCCCCAACCATACCACCATAATCAATATTATGTGGGTTCACATTTCTAAGATCAATAAGGGGCTCCCCATCAATTTTAGGAGACCAATTTTTTTGTTTTTGTTTCTTAAATGTTTTAGCAACATTCCCCTCCTCAGCAGCAAAAGAGTAAATATTTTAATTAAAATCACCTGGGTAATTATCAACAACGTCCAAGAAAGGATGAGTGGTGGCCTGAACTAACATCACACCCACACCACAAAAAGGCGCCATATCAGCAGCCTCGACCGCAACAGTAGTCGGTCCCTCAGACTCGGCAGCAGCAGCCACTGTTCCAGCGATTACTCTCGTCTCACTCGTAACCAAAACCTCCATGGTTGTAGGTGGTGTGCGAACCATTTCCCCCTCCTTCAAATCACACTACTTGACCCTCCCCATGGGTTCCTCTTCCATCCTCCCAAATTCGAAAGCACGAGCACCCTTCAAGAAACACCTCGTCTGATCCTCTTCCACCTTCTGCCTACCTCTTCTAGGAGTAACTAGGAAAGCAATAAAGATAGTATGAGTCCTAACATAACTAGAACTCTCATAGACATGTTAATATCACACGCCTATTCCATGCTACCTAAGTTGGTTAGCAAACATGCACACGCCTATTCCATGCTACCTAAGTTGGTTAGCAAACACGCTACCACCTTTCTTTAAAATCAAATTGGTTCTTCTTAAAACTCTTCTTTTTCGAAATTCTTTATCGAAATATTTTTTCTTAAAAATCAGATTTTTCAAAACTCCTTTTTTTCGAAAATCATTTTTAAAAAAACATTTTCTTTAAAATCAGTTTTTACAAAACTCTTTATCCAAAAATCTTTATAAAAATTTTTCCTTTGAAAACTAATTTTCGTAATTAGAAATTTTCATATCGAAATATGAAATTAATATAATTACCTATTTTCTTAACTCAAGAAAATATTTAATCATCCTAATTTCATATTTCTATTTTAGCACAAAATTCCAATAAGTTAATTACATTGCATAAACATGACTAAGAATATAACTAGACCTAAGCTTCCATATCTTCAAGTTCTTGAGCTTTTATGAACCTCCAATCTTGATAGCTTTCTTAGATCACTGTTACATATATGCATGTTATAGCACAAAGTGTTTATCATCATCAAAATAACGTTGACTTAGAGTCACAACAGCTTTCTAATGTATGTTCCAAAGAATTACGAGGAAATCATGAAAACACTATTTGTCCAAGGTGTAAATTACCCAAAAGATAGACATTAATATTCGCCGAAATTCAATCTCAGCATTAAAAAATTTATTTTTAACTAGATTATTTATTTATAGTGAGCATATTAGCTAGTATTTAGGTGAAGCAATGTCCAAGAATTATATACTTCCTCCGTTCCATAATAAGTGAAACACTTCTCTAAAAAAGCTCTCACATAAAAGAGAGAAGTGTTTCACTTATTATGGAACGGAGGAAGTATATACCTTTCGCAGGGCATTTGACAAGTTGGCAACTAGCCTATGACAACCAATAACTATTTCCGGCTAACAGCTATTACAACCGCTAATGTTACCGAACATGTCATAAGAGGTATAGATCAGTTGTTTCAGGTTCGATGGTTGTTCATACACAATAATGTTATTAATGTGTGTGTTGACTGATTCTGCAAGGCGCTAGCTGCTGCTATTTCCATGCTTTTATTTCCCCCTAATCTTCTTCTTGGAGATAATGATGGCTATCTTAATGCCTCTATCATATTTTATTACTTATTAGACATTAGTAGGATGTTGAGTAATTATTTGAGATAGTATTTCTAAAACAAGCTGCAGAGAGCGATGGGTGGAATTGATTAAGAGAGCCATTTAATATTGGCCCCCTAGTTTCTGGGATAACATAATTGGACCGTCAAAATTAATGTATTAAACAATTTTATCAGTATTATAGAGGGCAATATAATCCCATTTGATTGACCCCTCTAAAAAAAAACTTCATGAAGCATATTCATCACGTCCCTAAGATCCCTATAAACTGACTTTCCCAAATGTGAAATAGTACGGCAATTAAACAAATGGACAACGGAATCTTAGCAATAATAATATTGACACTATTAATTTAATATTTTGATTGTACTAAAAAAAAAGTAAAAAGGAAACGAAAGTGTATTGTACTCCATGATACTGACCATAGTGATCTTGGAGATTTAATTATAAAAATATTCTGAAAGACAAAAAATGTCGTAGTTAGGTCATGAAATATTAAGTAGGTTAGGTCATTTGGATATTCCCATAGATTCTTAGATCAATTTCTTTATTATGAAAAACTTGTACCAACAAAAGCCAAGAAAACTTTCATTTGACTCCTCTATAAACATAGGAATAGTATCTTGGTTTTTGGTGCTCATAAAAGGTCATTTAACCTTTAAAGGCTCCCAAGAGACATTTTTCTCATTCAATGTTTTTTAAATGGGTATTTTCTCATTGATTTTGGGGTGGTTTTTCAATGCTCATCCTTTTTAAGGATGAATTAAGAACTAGTAATGCTAGACTCTTCCAACTGTAGGACAAATGGATTGAGTTGAATCTTATTCTAGTTTTAACACGTAAGAATTTGAGTTTAACTCTCATTTCTCTTACGCTAGATTTTCGAGGTAAATTTTTTAACTCAAGGCCTCCTAATATTGAAAATATAAAATAAAACTATTCAATAAAAAAAAAATCTAACATATATAAAGTTGTACTGTTTTGTAGACAAAAAGAACGTTAAAAATATAAACCTAACAATTGCATGTGAATGTACTCCTTCACTTTCCTAAATTCAACTCACTTACCTTTTGAGAGTTAAAAACAAAAAAAAATTAACAGATGAGAGCTAATACTTCCACTAGTTATCCGTTTTGAAAGTGAAACTAGATAAATATTCTACTTATACTTCCTCCGTTTTTTAAATTGCACCATTTCATTTTTATCACTATTTACCAAACAAGTTTGTTGCTATCTCGCATCATTATATAAGAAAAAGTATAGTCAATTGGAGTCATGCTAAATTTATCTCAATGCAAGGATTTTAAATATTAGAATTTTATATTTTTCACTTGTACGCAATGAGAGAGGTTGACATTCAAAGAAGTATCTCGACAAACGTGATAAAAGAAATAATGGTGCAATAAAAAAATAGAGAAGTATTAAATATTATCATGCAAAATATTGTTTGCTTAATGTACCCGAATGTAAAATTTTTATAATGATTCTGCTTTTACAAATTTTAACTAGCTTTTAGTCCTGAGCTCCGGGTAATTATAATTTTCATTTATTAATATTTTACTTTGAAAGTATCAACACCAAATAGTACTTGATTTAGTGGTTAGGATTTTAGTATATAAGTTTGAAGTCATGGGATCAAATCAAAAGTGTTTATATGAAGTAAACACCCAAAGACAAAGTGCCACATGGTACAATTCATCATTTAGGAATGTCTTTTAATATTAGTATAGATATGTAATCAAAGGTACACGTAAAAATTGTGCATTTCGTTAGGCTACAAAAATTATATAGGACTATAGACATGCAAACGCTAGAAAATTGTAATGTTTTGAAAGTTGTATATATTATTATGTTTATATCTTGCAAACGCTTTTATTAATTCTTCTGAAAAAACTTGTAACAACGATAAAAAAGCATATATATAGTTCTACAAGATCATACATGGCAGTCCATCATTGAACATTGTTTTTGTTTAGAATCTCCGCATTCTCCATCACAACTTAGCAGTTCTTATCTATAAGACGTATAGTTCAACCCCACCAAAAATCGCCTAATAGGAGTTCTCGCTTTGTATTCAGTGTCCTTTGCGTGAAACTTTAGAGTGAATAAGGTAATAATATGGTTTATAACTTATTGTCGACTTTGCTTTATATGGGTAGTAAGATTGAAGATCAGTTTAGTGTTCATTCATTTTTCGTTTATTTTTCGGATGTTATATACTTGCATTTATATCTCTAATTTGTAATTCAAATATAAAATGATGTAAATTTCGTTGATTTTAAAAAAAAACTATAAAAACATAGTATCATTTTCGAATCTACTCTTAATATCAATGAAATTTTTTTATGGTTGTGCAATTATATCAATGACATTATGATAGCACCAAATAACCTGACTCGAGCTTTAAATAACTACAACTAATTTGCAAGCAAATAAGTGGAGCCCTCAGGAAGACGAGATCCGAAGGAGTAGAATATCTTTGGCAGAGCTTTTTTGTTTCCTACTCCTGAAGAAGATAATATAAAGAATCATGGAATATACTTCACTATAATACTGCCAACTCTTTTGCACCAAAGCAACACAAATTATCTAATTATATAATGCAAACTTTAGATACACATTTTGGCTCGTATATTTAAATATATGTTTTAACGCACTGGAATATTCGGGATTGTGGGCCAAAATTAGACGAATCAATCAAAGTTTAATCTAGACTGTCCCTTTTAAAGAGGCACAATCGCATTAATTTTATAGAATTGACGTGACATTGAACGCTCCTAATCGTTTTGCGTCGCGGTTTTTTGGATTCTTTACGCACCACGTTTGATTTAATAATACTAATATGGCCATCAAAATTAATAATATTCATATACCAGGTCACTACGCACCATGCATTAGCAGTCAAGAGTATCAAGCAATCGATCACTATGCTTAATGCAAAGAATCTGCCTGACATATGAGCCTATTGCCATCTTATTGATGCTATTCCTCCATTATTTTGGTGCTTAACTGCTCACAATGTTAAAAATAGCTATCTTATTGAGTATCTCAAAAGAATATGCTAGATTAACCTTAGTATAGTTGTGTCA
Organism: Beta vulgaris subsp. vulgaris; assembly: GCF_026745355.1. Taxonomy (NCBI): domain Eukaryota; kingdom Viridiplantae; phylum Streptophyta; class Magnoliopsida; order Caryophyllales; family Amaranthaceae; genus Beta; species Beta vulgaris. The sequence goes on along the minus strand of NC_079207.1, from coordinate 28,546,464 downwards.
TTTTGTTAAGAAAATATGTATATAGTTTCATAAGAGTTGTATACTAGTTTTGAAGTCTGTGCGTTGCACAAGTTGTTCTTTGTTTTATTTTTTTTGCAAAGTTTTGTTAACATTGTTGATATTTTGTTGATGTGAAATGAGATTTTTCTACACCATTGTATTTATATGCAAAAAGTATTAAAAAAGACGGACTAATTTTAATATAAAGTAGACCTAGTTATTAAATGGATTAAACTAGTCACCGAAAGAAATTAAACTAGTTACTATTGGGCTAATTTTCTTTTTAAAATCGGGCTTACTATTGCCTAATTTTAATTTAAAAATAGGCGGTCTCTTACGAGACAAACTCATTTATATATACTTCCTCCATTCTTTTTCTATTGCAACATTTACTTTGGGAAGTTTCATCTATTGAAATCATACCACTTTTGCTAAAAAAAAAAACTATAATTGACAAAATCGCCTTAACTTTATGTAAATAAAACCATCACCGATTACTCAAAATTGCCTCATAAATTTGAGTATACTTTATTAAGGATTTACTGATCTCCTACTTTAGTTAACCCCACTATGGTAAACTATCCTTTTTATTTTCTTTAAAACCATGTCCAAACTCATTATTGCACTAGAAAAAGACAGAGAAAACATTTGATATTATACTTTAATTTCTAGATTTGTTATTGTAATATATAAATTTTATATTTTTAATGTTCAATTGAATATTGTAGTTAAGTCTATTATTAAAGAATATCCCAATAATTGGTATGACTAACATAGTTTTAACATGGAAAATACGTGATGATACTTTAAGAAAAAAAGGGTAATAACTTAATAGATTTAGAGAAAAAATATGAGTGACGGCCACAATTTCAACGTTTAATATAACACATAAACCCTAACACATATAGATTAGAAGATGAAAAAGGCAAAAAGAATATCATAATGATGGTATCATGAATGAAATACATTAAATATAAACTAACCTCTATTGATAATCGGAAATACTATTTAAGATATAAAAAAATCATCTTCATTAATCATGACCATATCAAGACTTATCAAACTTTCTCCCTTTTTATGATCTGCGACCTCAAAAAGTTTAGAAAATTGAACTTTGATTTCCAAATTAGTTTTAGTAGCATTAAGTTTATTGAGAAAAGAATAAGATCTGACAAATAGATATATGAAAAATAAAAACGTAAATAGTTAAGTATACAACCAATATTTTAGGAATAATATAATTAGTCAATTGCATAATACCTCTGCACATTGACAAACTTTCATTTGATTTTTCATGTAATGTCATCACGGTATGCTATAGGTTCAAAACTATATCTATGTACTTTTTATATTTATATAACTCAATTTTAAAATTATGATTTTGAAAGTCATAATTGCTATTGTTAATTACAATACGCTAATTTTATAGTTGTTTTTATATGTATTTAAAATAAAGAATAAATAATGTGTAATGCTCATTTAAATAAATATATTTTCATAAGTTGTAAAATTATATTGTATATAAAACTTATTTTGAAACATATTTCGAGCACTCTCCGATGGTAAAACAAAAAATATATTTAATTTACATAATTGAATAATTTAGGTTATTTATTTAAAATCAGAGTGTAATATTCACTTATTAAAAATACCTTATATGTATGTATATCTATGTCAAACATTATTTTAAAAAAATTAAAAAGAATGACATACCATGCTTAGGTAGAGAACTCTACTATATTCTAAGGTTGTTTTTAAAAATCATACTATAATTTTTCATCATCCAAAACTCTAATAATTCTATCGCTATAGATTTTAATTTTTGTTGTAACAAAAATGTTTTCTTAATAGATTTGGTTGCAATACTAAATTGCTTTAGTTCCAGTGAGTAAGGCTGGTGTTTGGATCCTCTAGAATTCTAAAAGAACTCTACAATCACTAATAGAAAAAACGGAAGGGCTACAGTGCAAAAGCTGTATTTTTTTATTAAAAGCGCAACCCTTAATAGTGAAGGGTTGCGATTAGCCCAAAAGTCGCAGTCCTTCGTACAAAACACGATCGTGTGGTATGCTCATTTTCTCTTCTTTACCCACAAATCTCCCTCGAACATTTCAAAATCTACATGTCTCCAGGTCCTACTAATTGTATTACTCCCTCCGTTTCATTTTAATTTATACACTTACACTTTTCACGGATGCCAATGCAAAATTTTGAGGACATATATCTTTACTTTTGTATTTGTAACAATTATAAAAAGTACATATTAATAAAAATACATGTTATGATGAATCTAACAAGATTCCACATGACTATATTTTCATCCGCGTATAAATCACAAATGACGGTCAAAGTGAAATTTGTGAATAGTGTAAAATATCAAAGTGTAACAATTAAAATGAAACGGAAGGAGTAGAATATTGGGATTTTATACCTAACAAAAGGAGCATATCACTTGAAATTGCAATAACATACTTTCAAATTTTTAGTTGGAAAAATGAATACTGCCGACGAATTTGAATTATTTTCTTATTAAAAGATCTCATACTTATTTATGTTCTTTTTGTAAGTACTAAAATAAAGGAACATACCTTTCAAAATAAAAGATTAATTTTACCTATTTTTTTCTTGTCAAACAATGCTTTTTGATTATGTTGAGTTATGTCCTTTTGTATAAACTAAATTAAAAATGTATATTCTCAAACTGGAAGAACTTATTAGTTTTGATCTGTACTTATTTATAATAGTCTTGTTAAACTGTTTCAAAATCTTTTTTTTCATATTGAGTTATGTTGTTTTCCTATGTATTGGGAGGAAGACAAGTTAATGTTCTTTGTCATATTAAGTTCATTAAGTTCAAAATAACATATAGCAAAAAAACATATAGCAAAAGAACATACGGTCCAAAATCAAAGAACATTATAGTGGTTGTCATATTTGGCGCACCTTTTAAATTTCAGATTCACTTCACCTAATAAAACAAGTTATGGAGCCTGATCAATATCCAATCAATATACTGAATCCAAGTTTTATTAGCTTTAATAAATTCTAGCAAGTTCAAAAAATTAATTTTTACCACGCGTATTAACAAGAAATCATGAAATATAATATAATAGTTTTTTATGCACGCGATGCATGCGAGATATTTTTAGGCATAACTGTTACTCAGTATCGAAACAAACCATGTAAAGAGGAAATAAACACGATTAATTAATATTGATATGGATTTAGGTTCATGCCAGATCATGCGCAGAGGAGTCAGGATCAATATAATTTATTTTCATGATTTTACATAATAATCGTGTTTCACTTATATCTAATTGAGTATAATTAACGTTAGTTGTTTGTTGATAGGAAAAAAAATTGTAGGCAAAAGCCACAAAGACACCTGTATACAAGTAATAAACCCACGTAATTTTACCCACTTATCCATGTGACTATCAATCCCACCTACCATACAACTATCCACCCCATATACCCATATGGCTGATGTATCTCACTTTTTTTTCCATCTGATCGTCTGTATTTTCATCTTCCCACCTACAACCTTATATCTTCCCTTTCCTCAAAAAATTAGAACGACTCATTTCCTTATCCTCGCTATCTTTCATATCTTCACTAAAAAAGATGGAGATTTCATATTCATATCCACATCAAACATTAATAACCCATTAATTTTTAGGGTAATTTTGGTCTTTGTTTTTGTTGGTTTTTTAGGTATTCATTTCGATCTGGTGGTAATAAAACGTTCGTGAGAATGGGTTTGACATTGGAGTTTATTTGGTTGACAAATTAAATGTGGGGCCTCAAATTTGAAGGTAATTCTTTACGTTTTATGTTCCTGATTTTGTCCCAAAAATGTTTTTGTCAACTAACTTTATCAAAGATCTGGTTACATTATATTTGAACTTTTATTTGTAAAGATGGTTTTTTAAACAAATTTGTGGTTGAAGTTTGAAAGGCTTATCGCGTACCTAACAAAAATAACCTAACTATTCCTCCTAACTAATGTAGTCGGGCAAGTAAGGATCGAATCCCAAGAGACTAACTGATTCAAAGTAGTTAAATTGACTCTAATTAATACTAAGCAAGTAATCCAAATAAGTGATGATGAACTAATCTAAATAACTAAAGCAAATGAAATTATCAAGAGTGAATCAAAGACTAAAGACATCTAGGTTTAAGTATCCCCACTAACATGAATCAATGCCACAGATAATCCCTTTTCCCTTAATTAACTAATAAATAACTCATAGGATAGACGCGCCCCTAATAGTACTAAGGATTTCTTTCGATCAATCAATAGCTTCCCTAACAATGCAATCATGCCTATTTTCATGGAGTCATGCAAATTAAGGACTTTAGACATAGCATCCTAACATCCTAATAAATTCCATCAACTACTTTCGTGATGATTTCCTTTATCTTAAATTAGGGTTCTAGATTCGATTAAGATTCAACTTTCGTTGCAACAATAATCACATTCAAAATATACTATTTCTAGTCATAAATTGATAATTAAAACCAACCCTAAAATAAATGAATCATAAATTAATTAAAGTTTGGGAATTGGGAATTAAACAAGCATCAATTCATATTAGGGTTCAACCTAACCCTAGAATAAGAAACTACTCACACATGATGATTGAACAAACAAAATAAAGATTAAAAGAAAGCATGATTAACAATAATAATAAATAGAATAGAGAAGAGAAAATAATACTTGAATTAATTGATGAAATTGCAAACTTGAATGTCGAAAACAAGAACTTGATGAAAGTATGAAGAAAACAATGAAAAACGTGCACCTTGATGAGAAGCGTCCAAGAGGAAAACAAACGTGATTTCTCTCTCCAATAGAATCTCCCCTTTTCAAATTATATCCAAAACCTATTTATATCTATCCAAATACAAGGAGTTTGACTAGGATTTGGACTCCTAAAACACTCTAAAACTAAGATTACGTAATATTGAAATTGGAGACCGCCATGGCCTTGCGGTAAGCTTGAAAGGACCGCCAAAGGGTGGCGGTTTATGCTGTTTTTTTGTTCTCTTGCTTTCAAAATTCCATTTTGTAGCTCCTTAGGCATGGTAATTAATGGTTACCAACACCATATCGCAATATATCTTCAAAATCATCGCCGAATAAAGCTATCAATCCATCTTAATGCTCCGCAATCATCCAAGCTTTCGTGCAAATTCCAATCAACTCCAATAAACGCCATAATCCTACAAAAACAAAACAAATATACCCGAGGAGAGCAATAGCGAAAAGTAAACAATAATAGCTCTAAGAGATTAAATATATGGGAAAAATATGGTGAAAACACACAAATATATCACATAAAAATGAGTATATAAACGTGTTATCAAATTCCCCCACACTTAACCTTTGCTCGTCCTCGAGGAAAGAAACTAAAAAAAAGGAAAAACTATTCTAAGGAAGCAATAAAACCTATACTCACTGTCGTAGGAATCACGATTGCACTTAGCACGTGCAACAAGCCCTTTAAACCCCTAGGCTACCCTAGTGGACGAGTAAGGTCTCGTGAAGGTTTTCAGAAGGCATACCTACAAAGCCATATGATGAATTCCCAAACCAAATAGCAAAACAAGATCATGAGAAACAAAATTCATTTCTTTCAAAATCACTTATGCGTTACAAATCAACAAGCACAAATCAATTTTCCATGCAAACCAGACTTAGCACCCTCAGTGATCAACCAGTCTTACCACACATCTCCCCCAAACTTGACTCAGTTGTACAATAACAGCTTCTCACTCTAGTTGTGCAAAACAAAACAAAGAAGCCACTCATGTGTTTAAGAGGTTAGAATAAGAATCACTCATCCTAAATGCAATAAAGCACATCAACTTCATGTAACTGTCTTCTTTAGATTTGCAAATTGACTTTCTCCACTTATACTGTTAGGATGCAACACGGAAGTCATGAGTTCTATAAAAAAGGGTAGGCTTGGTTAAAGGGGGTTGGATAACGTTATTTGGGATGTGGTGCTCAAAAATAAAAGAAAACTTAATCCCACTACATATTCCAAATGTCGGGTTCAATCCATCCTTATATCCACCAAACTCCATATAAGCTTGCCCTTTTTTTTTTTCTTTCACAAATAATTTCTTTCAAACAACAACCAAGGAACTTGTATGAACATTGAAACTTACATTGAGGAGATAATGCACATACTTGGGGATTATATATATAGATGTATTTTCTTCATTTTTCCCCATTTTGTTTCTTTTTCTCAAATTCATCTCCTTTCTTTTTTTCTTCAAATTCCTTTTGTTTTCAAGAATCGATGTCTCTTTTTTCTTTTCAAGTTTCGAATCACTCATAGGGCATACCAATTAATCCACCTTCAAGACAAAACCTAAAAAAAAGGCTCTAAGGCATATGATGTAAGGCTATCAAAAAGGCAATTATGAGGCTCAAATTGGTTCATCCTAGGGGTAAATGTAAAAAGGAAAAAATTTATCGTGGCCCTAAGATGTTGAAGCTCTAATCATCTGGATAGAACATCAATCATTCTTCCATATTGCATCGCAAAGTCTCAAATAGTCACAGAGCAAATCCAAGATTCAAGTTACATGAAGGATAACTAACACACATGAAAAGAACACGACTGAAATAATGTGCAACAGTCGAATATGGCTTAAATTTCTCACCAAGGTACTCAAGATATTATTGTCGGTCGAGTCAATATCAAAGGAGACCATTCTAACCACAAACCAAGTCACAGAGGGATTTATGCTATCTTTCATGCAATAGATCATCAATTCAGTGCAAGTCGATTCATAACAAAACATTCAAAGCAATGTGTTTCAAAGTTCTCACTTGAATTGCCATTCAACTTGGAAATATCAGACTAATCCTAAAAAAAAAAAACTACCAAAAAGAAACAAAAATGAACAAAACGACTATATACAATGAATCCCTCCCCCACACTTAAATGTTGCAATGTCCACAGTGCAATAGTAAAGCACAAAAAGAAAGGGGAGAGGTACTCACAAGAGCTCACTTAGGAGGGAGAGATGGAAGATTCGGGAACCCTCGAGAGTGCATCCAAGTGCTAAAATTCTCCAAGAGCTTAATCATGTCCTTCGGCTCGTTGACTCTTAAAAGTAGGACCCTTTTTCATAAGAACAGAGTTGGCCTTAGAAGAGTTTGTAGGCACGTTCTTTTATCGATCATTTAGAGTGCGCGCCATTAAAATATAGCTAAGGCACGACCAAGGCTCACACACAATGAATAAAACAATCCACCACACAATTTGGTTAATCAAAACCAAAATACTCGAACAATTCAGTCACAAATACTTCTCGAAATAATCCGAAAGCACGCAATATATCCTTCGCCAAATAGTCCACCAATGAAATAGAACCCAAATTCGTTAGTGTCAAATTTCGGTTAATAATTCGAATTGAGGGCAGCGAATTCAAGCACGAAGAACCCAAAACAGCAGATTCGCAGCAATGTATTCATGAAAATAGTCAAGTGTTATTTAAAATTGATGAAATTCGCAGCACTTAATCAAATTTCAAGAAGCCAATCCAAGAGAGGAGTAGAGAGCAGCGAGTTTAGTCAAGAAGTGCCGCAATTACAGTCAGTAAAATTCGAACCCAGTAGTCAAATTTCGACCAAGAACAGGTGAATTTCAAACGGATGTCAATAGAGTTCAATGAGCAAAACGACACGAAGGAGGGAGAGATGAATGGGTCAGCCTTCGTTTCTTGATTCTCTCTCTTCGATTTTTTTTTCTGTCGTTTTGTGGGAGTTGTGGTGCGTCGCTGCGGTAGGCTAGAGTCGAATTGCAGAGATAGGTTTTTTCCTTTTCTTTTTTTTTTTTTCGTTTGGGTTTGTTTTCGCTGGACTTGGTGGAATTCAGGAGGAATTGCGAGGCTTTGGCAGTGGGTAGAAGACAACTGCGATGGGCTGGCAGTGCAGAATTTTTTTTTATTTTTAATGGGAGTGCGTTGGAATGCAGGAGGAAATGCGAGAGGGTGGCAGTAGGGGATGACGAATTGCGGCCCCTTCGCAATACACACTGATCTGTGGGACGTTCTCAGCTCTCTTTTTTTTTTTTTTTTTTTTTTTCACCTGTACAAAAACACACCAAAAAAAATAAAAATTAGGAGAATTAAACTCTAAAAAGAAAAATAAGATTCTAAGTTTCTAAATTCTATACCTAATACTTAAATTAACTAATCATATAATACAACTAACATATTATACTAACTAAGAAAAGAAACTAAGAAACCTCTAAAAAAATGAAATTAAAAATCGAATAAGTAATAGGAAAAAAAAAATGAAAGAGAAGACTTGGGTTGCCTCCCAAGAAGCGCTAGTTTAAGGTCATCTAGCTTGACCACCTTTTCACATCACTCTGAATAAGGGTCGGAAAGTGTGTAACCCGCCTTCCCTACAATAGGTTCACCTTCTCGATAGTGTTTAAGACGTTGTCCATTTATTTTAAACGAGCCAGTTGCTTCACTCCAAATTTCAACCGAGTCATACGGAAAAACCTGAAGGATTTTAAAAGGACCAGACCATCTTGAGCGAAGTTTGCCAGGAAATAGCTTCGATCGAGAATTAAACTGTAAAACTAACTCTCCTTCATGAAATCCTCGCCGCATGATATGCTTGTCAAGCCACCTTTTCCTTCGTTCTTTGTACAACCTTGAGTTTTCATAAGCTTTTAACTCTACCTCATGAAGCATAGCCCTCTCCTTAGATTCTTCGAGTGTCAACACCTCCTTGATAGGCTCAACATTAGGTAATGAATGTGGTTCCTCTAAGAGCCTCTTGTACTCCCTAGTTTTCCAATCCTCTTCATCAACACTTCCCATGAGGACATGTTGCGACGAATCATCAAGTGGTAAACTAGCAGCTTTTACCTCTATCGCCTCATCTAGAGCATCCACTCTATAGATAGTCTCTCCCATAGAAGGAGCTTCCATGGAGTTTGTGAGATTGTACTCCAGCTTCTCATCACCCACTTCAAAGGTAATCGTTCCATTCTTCATGTCAATGATGGCTCCAGCAGTGGCCAGGAAAGGTCTCCCAAGAATGATAGGGACCTGCGCATCTTCCTCCATCTCCATTACTACAAAGTCACATGGAATGAAAAACTTCCCAACACGAAGAGGAACATCTTCAAGGATACCAAGTGGATACTTTACAGTTCTATCTGCTAATTGTAAGGAGATACGTGTGGGTTTTGGTTCACCCATTTGAAGCTTCTTGCAAATAGACAAAGGCATTAGACTAACACTTGCCCCAAGATCACAAAGCGCCTTTTTTATTTCAATATCTCCAAGCTTCACAGGAATAGAGTAGCTACCCGGATCTCCTAGCTTCTTGGGAAGCTTATTCTGCAATATAGCACTACATTCTGCTGTAAGTGAAACAGTTGCATTTTCCTCGATCTTCCGCTTGTTTGAGAGCATGTCTCTCAGAAATTTTGCATAAGATGGCATCTCAGAGATAGCCTCCAAGAATGGTATGTTTATGTGCAGCTTCTCAGTATATCAAGGAACTTCCCATATTTCTTCTCTAATTTTGCACGGGCCAACCTTTGTGGAATGGAACTGGTGGCGTGTAAGGCCGAATAGGGGTAGGACTAGGTTCCCTCTTCTCTTCTTCGACAATCTCATTCTCTACCACTTTCTCAGTTTGAACCGTCTCCAAAATTCTTTTTGTTGGCTCCTTCAAAGGATGATCTTGTAGCTCTTTTCCGTTCCTCAAAATCACAGCATTGATATGAGCCTTAGGTGGTTGTTCACTATTACCAGGAAAATGACCTGGAGCTTTTGATAGTTGGCCCACCTGATGTGCAAGTTGGCTTATTTGACTTTCCAAGAGCTTGTTCTGAGCTTGAATTTGTTGAATTGCGTTATCAGTCTTCTCATTTTGCTTACCTTGTTGAGCCATGAAGTTAGTTTGTTGGGCTAAAAGGTTCTCCATCATAATCTCCAAGTTGCTCTTCTGTTGAATTGGAGGAGGTTGCTGATTAACACCCTGATTGACATGATGATTGAATGGTGCTCTAATTGAAAACCTGTGGTGCATTAAAGTTGTTGCGAGGTGGAGGAGGCGGATTGAGTTGTGCTTGAGTGTTCTTGTACGAGAATGCAGGATTGTGCTTCCATCCCTCATTGTACGTGTTAGAATAAGGATCATATGGCTGCTTTGGGTTGGAGTTATAAAGAGCATTGGCTTGCTCAATGGTCATCCTATCATTGTTGATTTGACATTCAGTAGCAGCATGTCCTTGTACTCCACACATCTGACATGAGACCATCATAGATGAACCAGCTTGAAGTCGATCAAACTTGTGAGATAGTGCCTGCACAGTATTAGTCAAAGTGGTTAGCGCATCAACATCATATTTTCCTCCCTTCTTAGCACGATTGCGACCATTTGGATGGTAGTTGTCATTGGCCGCCATCTTCTCAATCAACTCCTTTGCTTCGGTTGGATTCTTAGTCATAAGGGAACCACCTGAAGCAGCGTCAATGTAGATACGAAACTCATGTGTCAAACCATTGTAGAAGGTCTGTATCAACATCCATTCAGGAATCCCGTGATGAGGACATTGTCTTTGCAAACGTAGAAACCTTCTCCATGCTTCATACAATGATTCGTCGTCATGTTGCTCAAAGGTTGCTAACTCGTTCCTCAGCTTCGCAGTCTTTTCTTGCCCCAAAAACTTCACCAAGAATGCTTTGGCAAGTTTCCCCCATGTATCAAAAGTTCCGACTCCTTCATCTCTCAACCACTCCCTTGCTCTATCTCGAAGAGAGAAAGGAAAAAGGCGTAGTCGAATAGCATCCTCACTCACACTGTTGATTTTCACTGTGTCGCATTTCTCCAAGAAACTAGCAATGTGACTCACAGGGCATTCATTGGGTAACCCTGCAAATGAATCGTTGGAGATGAATGGATGAATTGAGGCTTAACTTCAAAATTTGCAGCATTGACGGCAGGTCGAACAATGCTCGATAATGCACCCGTTGTAGTACTGGTACACCATACTCCCAAAGAGTTTTAGTTGCTTCTTCACCCATTGCTTGATTCTTATTCTTAATTCGTCTCTTTGTACTTCCTTGCTTGCGTGCAGTGGCTTCGATTTCAAGATCTAGAGGAATCAAATTCTGTGGACCTCTACGTCGAGTTTGCATGCAACAAAGAAAGAACTAAAAACAAAAGATCAAATAAACAAGAAATGATAGCCGAAGCAGCAAACTAAAAGAAAAACTTAGCAAAAATAAAATCAAAAATAACTAATTTAAATACCGTTAGTCCCCGGCAACGGCGCCAAAATTTGAGAGGCTTATCGCGTACCTAACAAAAATAACCTAACTATTCCTCCTAACTAATGTAGTCGGGCAAGTAAGGATCGAATCCCAAGAGACTAACTGATTCAAAGTAGTTAAATTGACTCTAATTAATACTAAGCAAGTAATCCAAATAAGTGATGATGAACTAATCTAAATAACTAAAGCAAATGAAATTATCAAGAGTGAATCAAAGACTAAAGACATCTAGGTTTAAGTATCCCCACTAACATGAATCAATGCCACAGATAATCCCTTTTCCCTTAATTAACTAATAAATAACTCATAGGATAGACGCGCCCTAATAGTACTAAGGATTTCTTTCGATCAATCAATAGCTTCCCTAACAATGCAATCATGCCTATTTTCATGGAGTCATGCAAATTAAGGACTTTAGACATAGCATCCTAACATCCTAATAAATTCCATCAACTACTTTCGTGATGATTTCCTTTATCTTAAATTAGGGTTCTAGATTCGATTAAGATTCAACTTTCGTTGCAACAATAATCACATTCAAAATATACTATTTCTAGTCATAAATTGATAATTAAAACCAACCCTAAAATAAATGAATCATAAATTAATTAAAGTTTGGGAATTGGGAATTAAACAAGCATCAATTCATATTAGGGTTCAACCTAACCCTAGAATAAGAAACTACTCACACATGATGATTGAACAAACAAAATAAAGATTAAAAGAAAGCATGATTAACAATAATAATAAATAGAATAGAGAAGAGAAAATAATACTTGAATTAATTGATGAAATTGCAAACTTGAATGTCGAAAACAAGAACTTGATGAAAGTATGAAGAAAACAATGAAAAACGTGCACCTTGATGAGAAGCGTCCAAGAGGAAAACAAACGTGATTTCTCTCTCCAATAGAATCTCCCCTTTTCAAATTATATCCAAAACCTATTTATATCTATCCAAATACAAGGAGTTTGACTAGGATTTGGACTCCTAAAACACTCTAAAACTAAGATTACGTAATATTGAAATTGGAGACCGCCATGGCCTTGCGGTAAGCTTGAAAGGACCGCCAAAGGGTGGCGGTTTATGCTGTTTTTTTGTTCTCTTGCTTTCAAAATTCCATTTTGTAGCTCCTTAGGCATGGTAATTAATGGTTACCAACACCATATCGCAATATATCTTCAAAATCATCGCCGAATAAAGCTATCAATCCATCTTAATGCTCCGCAATCATCCAAGCTTTCGTGCAAATTCCAATCAACTCCAATAAACGCCATAATCCTACAAAAACAAAACAAATAACCCGAGGAGAGCAATAGCGAAAAGTAAACAATAATAGCTCTAAGAGATTAAATATATGGGAAAAATATGGTGAAAACACACAAATATATCACATAAAAATGAGTATATAAACGTGTTATCAAAGTTCTTGAATCATCCACTTTTCCTTTTTCTTTCCCTTTGTTTTTTTTTTTCAAGACTTCTTCAACTCCTTTTTCAGGATTTTTGATCATTCTCACTTCTTCTACTCCTCTTTCTGGATTTTAAATTATTCATAAGAAATTTCAGTATAATCAATCATTTTCATCGATTTTTAATTTCATTATTTGTTTTGGCAAATTAGTGTAATTTCATTTTTAATTTATTTTTGTGTCATGGTTATTGTATTCGAAATTGATTGATATTTTATATTGGCTTTGTTTTTTACAAACATGTACTGATTTTTTAAATAATTATTTCAAAATTTATACCATACACTTAAATTATTCATGTAATTCGAATATAAGAGTTGTTAGGCTTTTTTCCATCTAATTTGAAATAACTTGCAAGATTAAAAAGAATTGTGTACCTTATTTTAGAAGTTCGCAAATCATCAATGGACAAATGTGAATCTCCCCGTCGAAATTGTACGTGTTTCTTAGTTTGTAATTTGTATTGTTGTTGTAGTGTATTGATAATTTTTTGAGTATGTAATTGTAAGTGGTTCTTGGGAAGTGATCATGTAATTGCTAATGAGTTATAGTTTGTAATTGAATTTTCTTGTTTTTGTAAAGTTTCCTCATTTAATTTATTTGTATGACGTAAATTATGCAATTCTATTGATTTCAGTTGAATTGTGATTGATTGTTATAATTGTATTTCCGGCATTTTTTTTTTTCCTGAAGTCTCGTTTTGGTTGAAATTGGTTTTGTAACTTAGAAAGGAAAGATGGGTAAAACATTTTTTTTAGATGAGGATACCATAGCTCCCCTTCCCTTATATAATAGAGATAAAACAAAAAAATCACAACAATAGCGATTACGAGAAAAAATGAAGTAGGAAATGAGCTGTTAGATAGATCATTCAACTTCCAGATTGAAGGACGTTCTAACATAAAGATTATTCCCAAAATGCATAATAACAAAACATGAACAAAGGTGTACTACACAAAGAATATAAGACCACTTCTTTTTCTATATCTGCCATTTTTACTAATGTTTTATCTTCCTGATCATACAAAGAACTATCTACTTCACTCAAGACTCGTTACAAAATCTCTACACCTTTCTATGGAAAAAAAAAAAAAGAATGACACTAATGTGCATGAGAAGCCGTCGTGTGGGTAGAAGATGATGTTGCAGGGGAGTTGGAACGAGCACCTCCCTCGCTATGACTTGCCCTTTCCTCGCAATGTGATTGGCTTGATTGTTGCTTTGGTTGTATCCGATGTGTCGATGTTTGGTGCATGAGGGATGGTGCCGCCACAGTTGCTATGGGTGCATAGATGCCGTTAGGAGGAGAAACGTTGGTCTTGTCTCCTGAGGTTGTTGTTGCAGTCACTGCTGCATATTCTTGTGGAGGCATCCAAATGCCTCCAACAACTACAAACTGAGGAGCTTGTTGTTGGTTGGCATTATTGTGAACACCTGAACTTGGTCTTCTTGTGTGGAGACGGTATTTCTGCATAGACATATGTTGAGAGATATTTAGGCCACAACAAATTTTGCTTTTTCTTTTTTGTATTTAACAATCTAAAGCTTGTGATAGTTGGTAGAATACTAGAATGTGAAAAACCATTTGCACCAAAGGCTTTTAACTTTGAGTAAATTAAAAAGTGGAAAAAGAAAAAGGATCACATGTAAGAAAGCAATATTAGGAGATCTAGAATGCAATAAAGCAATATGAAAGGCAATTTTTTCGAAACATATCATCTTTGACCAAGGAACATGTACACGAAATACTCCATTTTTATCATTAACCTTTTTTCTCAAAGGAACATAGGATTCAAATAATAAAGATATCAATTCAATTTCAAGATTTACATTTGGTAAGATTGGCAAAGTAAAAAAGATTAGATAACTTTTTTTTTTTTTTTTTGACATGGTAATGGAAACCAAAAGCAACAAACGAATTAGTCATACTATGAAAAAAAGGACGTGATTATCCATTTATGGTGGACATGGCCTTTGAAAGGGTAGTATGACCAAAATTTTGACAAGAGAATAGTCAATTCAACACCAAAATGTGGTAGCAAAATCCCATATTGCATATGAGATCTCCAATTTCCAAAAGTGATTTCACCTTCATTAACATAGAATCGTTCATATGGCATAGAATAGGCAGATGCATTTATAGAACATTTGAATTTGAACATTTAACCAAGATTCGCTACCTAAATTGTAATTATATTCGGTATGAGGCTATATCTTATTCACTTTTTTGAAAAATAAATTTTTAATGTATACGAGGTTCAATTAATTCTTATCAATTTATTTTGGCAAGATTCAAGTTTAAAAAAGCACCCTTAACATAGGTGAATACCTGTAAATCTTCTTATAGTTCAGAAAAAGGAAATAATAAGAAAAAAAAATTGGGATAAAATTGAGCAGTAAAAGAACAAACCTGTAAATGGCTTTTAACTTCATCATTGGTAAGTCCATCGACCTTCATCAAATCCCTTATTTGCTTTGGAGTTGCAACTGCAAAAAAAATCCAATCATCAATCAACCAATCAGAACATAATTCAAACCCTTAATCTAGACATAAACAATTCAATATGATAGCATGCTGAATTAATTACATAGTACAATATCCCCTAGTACATTACTGTATGAATATAATAAACAAATGATGTAAGATTATATATTTTGTAAAGATAAACTTACCATGTGAACCACCAAGTTGCTGCAGGGCATGCACAAACCTCCTATGCAACTCAGGAGACCAACACCTCCTTGATTTCCTTTGTGATTGTCCTCCTTTCTCTTCCTTCTTGCTAGCACTACCACCACCGCTTCCGCCACTGCTCGGTCCCATATCCACCTCTTGGGCACTCGAGCATGCCGAGGCAGCAGGCGTTGATGCGTCTTGTTTATTATTGTTATCGTTATTGTTATTATTATTGTTATGCTTTTCGTTCCCGTTGCAGTTATTTTCCTTCTGAAATGGATGAAATGCACCATTACCATTCCTTTTCACCTCCACTACCGTTACTTTCTTTGGCTGATGATCCTGCAAATGTTTAAAATTACACAAAATTAAATACAACCCAGATATTTAAACAAAAAACCCATCAAAAGAAAACTATTATTTCTACTTTTGGAAACTAACTAACCTCTTGAGTGGTGGGTGGATCTGGTGTTTGATTCCATAACTGAACAGATCTAAGCCAATCTGATTTCTTCCCTGAATTTTCATGATTGTTATTTAAATCACTATTAATCTGGGATTTATCTGATTCAAGCTCATAATCATCATCATCTGGAGAATTACTCCTTTTTAATGGAATAAATTCCTCCAAAACTGGACCATCACTTGTTGTTTGTTCTGAGCACTCAGAATGTCCATTAAAACACTCTGTTGTAGTATTTGTCCCACTCCCACATAATTGTTGCTTACATGCTTCAATTGCTGCAACATCATAAAAAAAAAAAGCCCAAATATCCATTAGTTTCATTAATCATTACCATACAAAAACAGACATGAAAATTGATTAACTTTAAATGAAATTACCTTGAGTTACAAGGTCTAAGCAAAGAGGTAGTTCACGCTGAAAAACTTGAATTTTTCTCTTTTCTTCTTCCAAACCATTGATATATTCTTGGCATTTTTCCATATTATCTCTAAAATCCATCATCTTTTTTCAGTTTTAAAAAGAACCCACAATATAATTTTTTCCACTTTTGAGGAACTGAAAAAAATGGAGAAAGTTGAGAACACTTTTGAGTTTTGTGTTGGGTAGGTTGGTTTTATGGGGGTAGAGAGAAGAAGGAAGCTAAAAATAAAAATGGTGGGGTTAAAGATGTGAGAAAAATGGGATCTAAGTAGAATCACAAAAAAGAATAAACTTGACACCTAAGTTTTTATATAAATTTTCTGGGTTTTTTTAGGAGAAAAATTAGAGGATTAAGAGCAAGGTATCGGGTCGTCGCGTAACACTAACACTAACGATTTTTTATTTCCTTTTCCTTCTTTCTATCCTCCCTCTTTTTGTTGTTTGTTAGTGAATAAAAGAGAGAGAAAAAGGTAGCTTTATAAGAGCTGGATGAATATTCGAGGTTTTGATTCCCTTTGTCCTTTTTTTTCTTGCTAATTCTTAATAAGTTAGGTTTTCTTTTATTATTATGGATGTCAATGTAATATTTGACATTATTTTAATTTTTTTATGTAGAGAACATCTCAAATGAATATTTAGGTTATTTTACATTGACATTAGTTTAAGGATAAATTGGAATATTTCTCAGCAGATAAAGTATACCGCATTTTAGAATGACTGTGTTGAGTTGTTTTATCTCAAATGAATACAACCTTCAAAAACTATTTGCTAGCCAAAATAGCTAATATTCACATTTAACCTTTATATATTATATAAATATCATAAGATCGGAGCATTTAAATTTTATAATGTAAATTATTAGTAGTGTCAATTATTTCCCTCAAATGAAAATTCTTATATGGTTTTGATATATATGGTTACTTTGATATATAGTTTAATTGACTATATATGAAATCACATATAGTTTGCTTATCAAGTTATACTACAATATTTGAAATTAGTCTTTTTGACACCGGGATGTTACCTCTTTGGATGTAAAAAAGAGAAGATTTTTAGAAGTGTCTTTTCTTCACTCATGTCTAAAGGATATTTGAATTTAGTTAACTAAATTGATTAGCGATGTTCATTATGATGCCTTTATTTCGTACTCCCTCCATTCCTCAAAATTATTTTCACTTAATGTAGCAATATAAACCAAGAAAGATATCATATTCAATTTTAAGGTAAAAAAAAGAAAGTTACTTAGAAACATGAGTATATTTTTATACACTAAGTGGACCCACGTAGTGACGAAACAATAATATATAGTAGTGGGTACAAAATAAATTTTGAATATTTTTCTGGGTGCAAATAGTCAATTTCTGAAAGAAAACTACAAATTTTCAATTTACATCTTATAAAAATAGTACTAATCAATATCAAAATTTAAGTGGAGTCAAATGACCTTACACCTTTGGGCATTGCTCCATCAATGAATCCATGTGCTAGGGTAAGAGATGGTAAATAAGAAAAAAAGAATTACCAAATGGGAAAAATAAACGTGAAATTTTTTTGAGAACCAAATAAATGGATGCGAAGAATAAATAAAGAACTTTGAAAAAACAAGGTAATATTATTTCTGCTTTATTTGAAAATATTTGTTATATTTGTTCCTATTTTGTTTGATAGAGGATGTAGCACAAATTTTTGGTTTTCTTAAGTTTTATCAATTGTCTTTTGTAAAATCAAAGTTAAAAAAAAAAAAAAAAAAACTATGACCCCTTGTAGAAAATGGTAACTAAACCTAGGAAAGTTTACTCGACTCAATTGATCCCACCAAAAGTATAATTTTAACCCGAAATGAAGACATGAAATTTAACCTGAAATTCGATATGATCCAAACTCTTCTTAATATATAAACTCCACCGAAAAATTAACCCGACTTGGAATTTAAATTGACCGGCAATTTAATAAACCCGAAAATGACTTGGACATTATTTTTAGTGACACCACTCAATAAGTAATAGAGTACAATACTTTTAAATTGACAGTTCCCTTTAGGGTTTTCTTGGACGAGTAGATCTAGGCAATGGGCGTTCCACGATTGTACCAGGTGTTGTCTCGAGTTTGTCTCGGGATTGATGCTAAGCTCTTTCAATTTCAATGATGACCACATCACATGACGTTGGAGATGTGAAATTGAGTGCAAACAACACAAAGAACATGGCCGCTAGGGCAAACTTTCTTGAAATCAGAGACGAAGAAGACAAGGAGATTGTTAATGGTGAAGAAGATGTTGTTGAGTGGGTCGATGATGTATAAGAAGATGATGAGGCTCAAGTGAAATTAGTGTTAGTAGGCAAAATATGGACAAAACGTAATATTAATTCCAATTCGTTTACGGCAACTATGAAACACATTTGGCAACGAAGCTATGTAGCACCCCAATCCTTCTACAACTAAGATACTTAACAATATCTACTTTAAATTAACTAAAATATGAAGTTCAACAGAAATTACCATCGAATTTGAAACTCATGATGTAGGAATCGTATGTTAAAGAGGAAATTCATGAAGCTTTGAATCAGATGCATCAAACAAAGGCACCGGACCCGGATGGTATGTGTCACTAGTAGAATAATTTCTTATTACTATGATCATTACGGTAGCTATTGCAGCAGTTTTAGCCACGCTGCAATTAAGGGCGCAACAATAGGTAATTAACCTATTGCTGCGGTTTTTGACCGCAGCAATAGGACAAGATATTGCTGCGGGATCCGGCCAAAATCGCAGCAATATGTTACACCTATTGTTGCGGTTGTAGCCCAAAACTGCAACAATATGTGCTCGTATAAATATAAAAAAAAAATTGTTCTGTTCCATCAAATTTTAAAGAAAATAATATCACAAAAAAAATATCAGGTCCTGTCCTCTTGTGGTACTGCAAGTTTGCTACCCCTAAGTTCATTGCAGCAAGGAAGAATAAGGTTTTATTGGCCAAAATAATATTATCAAACTAACATCACCAAAATATTATAAGGTTTTTTCACCAAGTACCTCCGAGTTTTCAAAAAATTCACCTGGTACCCCCCAAGTTTTCAAAATTCACTAGGTACCCCTAAGTTTCAAACTAATACACGGGGTACCCTTAAATACCCTTTATGACTAACGGCGTTAACCGCCGTTAGTCATTAACCTTAATTTATGTATCATCCTAACCTTAAACCCTAAATCTAACCCTAACCACTCCTCCCCCACCTTTCCACCACCCCTGTAGTCTCCCCCACCCCAGCCCCCACCCCACCCCACCCGCCCACCACCTCTATAGCCTCCCCCACCCCTCCCCCTCCCACACCCCTACCCCTCCACCGCCGCTCGACTGTCACAGCCCACCACATCTTCGTTGCCAGATCTTCGTTGCTGCCCAGATGGTGGCCCGTGTGGGGTGCCCAAATCTCCGGGACTTAGGGTGGGATGTGCCGAGAAAGATGGTGGGGAGGGGGTGGGAAAATCGAGGAGAGTGGAGGGTGGGGACGGGGTATCGACGGGGTAGGGGAGGAGGGCCTGCGAGGGGGTGGGGAAGGGGGTGTCGACAGGGTGGGGGGGAGGGGGGCAGGGGGCGGGGGAGGTTGCAGGGGTGGTGGGAGTGTGTGGGAGGGGTGGTTAGGGTTAGGTTTAGGGTTTTGGATTAGGGTTAGGCTAAGGGTTAGGATTAGGGTTAGCATTAGGGGGTTAATTAGGGTTTAAAATAGAAAATTAGGGTTAACGACTAACGACGATTAACGTCGTTAGTCATTAAGGGCATCTGAGTGTATTAGTTTGAAACTTAGGGGTACCTGGTGAATTTTGAAAACTTGGGGGGTACCAGGTGAATTTTCTGAAAACTACGGGGTACTTGGTGAAAAAACCATATAAAAAATAATGTAAATTAATCGACAACTTATAATATTATTTTTTATATGTCTGGTCAAAAAGTCAAATTTTTGTCAAAAATTTTTCGTTATTGAAACCATATTGCTTCGATTTTTGGCCGAAACTGCAGCAATATCCTTATTTTATATTTTACCTTTTCTTTTTACGTGATAACCGCGGCCTATGGGTAAAACCACAACAATACCACCGCCTCAATAAGCAATAATTCTATTAGAGCATGAGCAATGGTTGGGTTGGTCTTTGTTGGTCTTTGCTTGTGTTTTTTTTTTTTTCTTTCTCCTTTCATCCTTCTTACACCTCAAATCCCACTAAAACTTCCACAAACTCATCTTTTTTTTCTCACAATGGTTTGGTTGGTCTTACTTGGTTTTTCTATTTCTCTCTCCTACTTTTACCAAACCCCACCCTATACTCTCCCTCCTACTTTTACCAAACCCCACCATCTACAAATGTAAAAAAATATTGGGCCCAACTTTTTTGCCACTTGTCGTCTTCTCCTTCACCCCCAAGCACGCCATCCGAGGTGTTGTTGGTCTGAAATTCTAGACCAACCAGCTCCAAGGACCAAGTTCCCCAATGTTTAAACCAATTAAAACTAGTTTTACTATTTGCTAGACCAACTAAAACTAGACCATTGTAGATGCTTTTAGTGTGTGCTCTCTTTTGTCAAAAATTTTGGAGTATTGTTGGTGTGGATGTGGAAAATAAAATTCTTGAAATTTTGAATAATGGTGATGATATTAGGTCTTTAAATCAGACTCATATAGCTTCGATTCCAAAAAAATAAAATTTGTGAGCCTCTTGTTGATTTTAGACCTATTAGTCAATGTAATGTACTTTATAAACTTGTGTCTAAGGTACATGCTAATAGAACTAAAAAAATCCTCCTTATTATCATTCATGAGTCCTAGAGTGATTTTGTGCTAGGAAGAATGATAATTGATAATATTTTGGTGGCTTATGAATGTTTTTATTGCTTGAGAAAAAAGAAAAAAAGAAGTGTATTTAGGGCTTAAATTGGACATGAGTAAAGCATATGATAGAGTGGGGTGACATCTTTTGGAGCAAATGATGATCAAGCCAGGTTTTCCTATATGTTTTGTGAATTTAATCCTAAGATTGTGTGAAGTCCACCTCTATCTCTATTCTTGTGAATGTACAACCTTTCCAAAATTTTCTGCCATCTCGGGGACTTAGGGAAGGTGATCCCCTATCACCTTCCCTTTTTATAATATGTGCTAAAGGTTTGTTTACTCTGTTGTGTGATGCTGAAGCTAAACGAGAAATTCATGGGCTAAAAATTGGGAAGAAAGTTGATGCTATTTCTCACTTATTTTTCGCTGATGATAGTTTGTTGTTCACAAAGGCGAATAAGGAGGAAGTTGATAAGGTGTTGGATGTTCTTTGAAACTATGAAGCTGCTTCAGGTCCCCCTAAGGTTTCATGAAATACACGAGGTGCCCTCGTTGTTTCGAAAAATGCACTAGATGCCCTTGTGATTTACATAAAATGCACCAAATACCCTTAATGACTAACAACGTCAAGTTTCCGTTAGTCATTAGAGTTAATTAACCCTCTAACCCAAATTAAACCCTAATTAGCCTTAACTAAATAACTAAACCCTAACTTCTAACGCTAACCCCTTAACTTCAAACACTAACGTAACCTTAACCCCCTAACTTCAAAACCTAACCCTATCACCACCCAACCACCACCACCTCCCCTATCCCTAGGGATGGCAATTGGGCGGGGCGGGTGCGGAGGATGGTACCCCCACACCCGCACCCGCATTAAATTCTCATCCCATCCCCGCCCCACACCATTGCGGGGAAAGATTCCATCCCTATCCCGCCCACCACCCATTGTGGGGGGAAATTCTAGACCCACCCCCGCCCCACCCCCGTACCCGCGTCGTACCCGCGTCATATCCACTTCATCCCCGCAAAAAATCCACCAAAAAAATCTGCCATAAGCCAATTATAGTTGTCTACTTCACAAAATCACAATATAATATAGTAAAAGAAAAGTTAAAATACATTAACAAAGGCAAATGTTTTATTACATTTCAAAAGTGTCTTCAAATACGTTAATAATATATGTATATAAATAGAATTTTAATAATTAATATGCGGGGCGGGGGTGGGGCGGGGGTGGGGCGGGTGGGGTGGGAGGGGCGGGCGGGGATGGGGCGGGTATAACATAAAATCCACACCTGCTCCACCACCCATTGCGGGTACAATTTTAATCCCCATCCCCGCCAAACCTAGACCCATCCCCTCCCCAATTGGGCGAGGATGGGGCGGGTCTCCTATTTGACTCGCCCCACTGCCATCCCTACCTATCCCTCGCACGCCCCCACAGCAGCCTTCCCCACTTCCACCCCCACATCAGCTTCCCTTTCCCCACCCCCGCAACCTCTCAAGTCATTGATTCAAAAGCTCAAAATATACAACCAAGGCAGTAACATAGTATAAGATCCAGTAAGAGAGGAGAGCAGTAGCAATGAGAAGCGCATTATGTTAACTTTTCATGATTGATTTATGATGACGATGATACTCGAAAGGAGTGTAAGAATCGGCTTTGCAAGAGGGATGTGTGTGGTGGAGGGGATGAAAGTATTAGGGAGTGAAGGGGGGAGGGTGTGTGTGGTGGAGGAGAGGGCGAAGAGAGAGGAGAAGAGGTGGAGGAAAGAAAGAGAAGGAGGAGGTGGTTGAAGGGGTTTTGAGGCTATGTGGTTTTCGGGGTGGTGGATGAGTAACGGGGGTGGCTAAGCAAGCCATGGCTGGGGTGGGTGACTGGGTGGGTGGGTGGGGGTTCTGAAGGGTGAGGCGGAGGTTATTTGAAATAATCAGGCTGATTTGCCCTTAATGGCTAACGAAAACTTGACATTGTTAGTCATTAAGGGTATTTGGTGCATTTTTTGTAAATCACAAGGGCATTTGGTGCATTTTCGAAATAACGAGAATACCTCGTGCATTTCGTGAAACCTCAGGGGCACTTGGTGAAAAGACTATAATATTAAATATAAGTCATGAGAGATTTTATCATATCTCTATTATATATAAGTCAAGGAGGGAGCTACAATGTCCCCTATGAATTTACTTATATACCCCTAATTTGAAACATAAAAAAATATTGAAGATTTCTCATTCATTCATATCTCTATTATATAATCCAAAGAGGGAGGTATGATGTCCTCGTATGAAAAGACTTATATACCCCTAATTTGAAACATAAATAAAACATATTCAAAATTTCACATGCATTTTAGCTTAAGATTGGCATTAAAAGATCACTTAAGTTGAGGAAACTAACATAATAACAAAGAAAATTTCCAACAATTGTAAAGCCAAAAAATACAAAGTACATAAATTAAAAATTCTTAAAATTACTGAGAAAAAACATATTTTTATTTTTCGGTTTCATAATTGTTGTAGTTAAAATTTTATTCAAGCGAAATAATTAAACCTGATGAGAAATAGTAAGCATAGACCCAACTTCTTTTATCTTCATTTTCAATCCTATGTTTCGTAAAAATAAATTGTAAGTACGAAATACATGTCTATTTTTTATATTGATATTAATATTTTTTAAGATTTTGAATATTAGTATTAATACTAGTATATTGTCGCATGCATCGCGTGCATATGAGGCTAGTTAGCTTTAATATATGAATTTTCATAAATTTAAATTCAACCATCAAAGACATTATTGGGGTGAATATAATTTTAGAAAAATAAAGAGTAATAATTTTTTGTCTCTCTCCTTTCCAGATCGACGTGGAGAATCTTTTATTCATATCACTATAGACTCAAGTTTTAGGTATATTGTGTGATCGATAAGTAGAGATGACAATGGGGCGAGTTCACCAGGACCCAGATCCAGACTTGTTTATGTTTTACAAATTCAGACCCGCATCAGAACCGTTGGGTCTAGATTTTTCATATCCAGATCCACGGGATCTAGCGAGTCCACATTTCTTACTAGATCCTTCTTAGTTTTAAGTTTTCAACACATTTTCTAATATATTTAATTAAAAATTTTCGTCCTAATATATAGGTCCTGCATCCATGGTTAAAGCATTATCAAAACAAAATTTTAAAAATTAACTCATATAATTTTAAAATGTTACAACTTTCGAAATTACAAGTCTTAGTTGGAGTTACAACACAAACGAGTTCACAAAATCACAACTCATAAACCTTAGAATTAGAGTAAAAAAAATTTCTAATATATGCAGATGGGTCTACGGGTTGGGTCGGGTCTAGCATATGTGGATCCAGACCCGACTCATGCTCTCTGAAATCCAAACCCGATCCAAACCCATTGGATCTAAATTTTTTGAATCCAAACCCTTATAAATGAGTCTGGTCCTTGTGAGTCTGAGTCGGGTCCAAGACCCTTTGACATCTCTCATGATTCAGGACAAGTAGTAATAGTATTAAAACCTAATTTGGGATAAGTTGCGGGGGCGTTATTCTTAATGGAATATACTCTTAATCTCGTTCTTTGTTCACACTTCACACAAAAAGGTTAAATAGTAGTGAAGAATCACATACGAAGCCGTGCCGCCAAGGCATGAGAATCTCATAAGTGACAAGCATGCTTTTCACTGGCTCACGCCGTATATGATTAGGTCTCATGATTATCTCTCCATTATTATTTTAATTTTTTAGGACTTAGGAGGGCTACCATTTACAAGAGAATATAGGATTCTTTCGTATGGGTTTGAAATTTGATGTTCAACCTCAATTAGTTTTTGGCCCTTCCCCTTTATTAAGAGCCAATTTTGTAACTATCTCCTAATAGTACACTTAATTAATTATTTAAATTCTTAGGTTTAACAGGCTATACTCATAAGAATACTTATATAATAATCATCTTGTAAGATTCATGCATAAATGATCGACAATTGAGATAGTGAATCTTAAGATTGAATATTAAGCATTCAAGATATGTTATAAGTAAAAATGTTGCACATGATAGACATTTCACAACTTAAGAGTTATCCTTAATACATCTTAAGAAATTATAAACTGTATTTCTATTTAACTAACATTGAGTTATGTTATATCATACTAGAAAAAACTTCTTTCTATTTGACTAAATTTTAACTAAATTCTTGTTTCTTATTTTACGGGAATAAATGAAAGTGAAAAATATAATAATTTGTGTTTAATGTTGTACTTGCATTGAAAGGTGAACAATTTTTTCATTTGTTTTTTTTTTTAAAAATTAATCATGGTCAATTGCGTTAATTGTTTTAGCCAACAAATTAAAATTAAATGCATAAAAGTAACTAATAGGATACAACAAGGTATATAATTAAAGTACAAAAGAATTGAAAAAGGAACATGTCTTTGAAACGCCTAAAAAGAAAAACATGTACTATGTTATATTTTTATGAGACGGATGGTGTGTTATTTATGTTAATTACAACAACCTAAACTTATTTGACCTTAATCTATTTGATATTAGTGAAAATAGGTTGATCATTAACACTTTTTTAACATCAATTTTTGCACCTGCAATATTAGTAACTAGCAATGTAATTAGACTCTCTTTTAACAATATACATATACTTATTTAATTAACCCGTTTCTAAGCCACAATCTAGATCTAGTACGTTTAATTTTTAACTATCTTGTCTATTCATATTACTATTATGGTCTACTTGGTAGACAATAGTAAATCATGGTAATACTCATTGATCAATTTGTATGTGATGTCGGTATTTAAGCCATGTCTTTTGGACTTATTTTCAGTTCAATTCAAACACTCTCTCATGTTCAATTTTCTTAGCTTATAATATAATTCAGTTCAGTTTTTTCGTAGTTCAGCTCAGTTCAGTTTTTCGGAGTTCAGCTCAGTTCAGTTTCTCACCATCTAAAAGAATGAGGCTTTATAATGACGTTTGTCCATCTCTAGTACTTCATCTATATTTTATCAATAATTGTTGGGGGTTTTATTAAAAGGCCTCAAGCCCAAGAAGGAGTATCCATACAATGATTGATTTAAACAAAGGCTACTGCTATGAAAATTTAAAGAGATCATCCACTAAACAGTGGGCCTAACTAGATCAAAGGCGATCCACCAGATGGATTAGCCGGGGTAATCATGGGCTATAGCCACGCAACAAATTCTGCATCTCTTCTTAATCCTTGTTTGGCCAAACAGTCCGCAACATGGTTTGATTCTTTGCCTTTGTGGATAATCTTCAGATTAAGCCATGTTTTACGAGCGTTCTGAATGAAATTTAGAGAAAAGGATAGGTTGCAAGGCCCACGCACTTGAGTCCTCTAAGGACCATTGCACCGCATTTGCAGAGTCGTCGGACTCAATGATAATGTTGCTCTTTTTTGTTCGATCACTGGATATGGAGATTTTTATTGCTCGAAGGATTGCAAAACTTCCGCTGAGTTGATCTCCATTTGCGGGATGGGGCTTGAGAAGAGGGCCATAAATTTTTCTTTATCATCTCTTAACACTCCACCTACTGCAGCAATATTAAGTTGACAATCAAAAAAGGCGTCGACGTTCCATTTGATCCATCCAGAGAGGGGGGGGGGATACCATAGACAAGGGCCAGGATTCGAGTATGATGATTTGAGGGGTGGGTTGATGGGGGGGGGGAAACTCAATTAAAGGCAATGAGGCTCACGGACGATATCACATGCGTTGTAGGGGAAAGGAATGTTCCAGCCTTTAATCCACCATCCAAGTCTCATGAGAATTATATCACAAATCTCATTGAGTGTTGAAGATTTGCTGCAAAAGATACGTGAATTTCTTTCCTTCCACACCGACCAAATGATGATAAAGAAAGTTGCACACCAAACTTTCTTAAAGAAGGGCCCAGTTTTTGTGAATTTCCATTGAAGAAAAGCATCTTTAAGATGACAAGGAAGCAACCATTGAAGATTCCATAAGCTTAACCACTATTTCCATATTTTCCATGTGAAATCACAGTGGAGGAAGAGGTGATTTGTGGATTCAATAATGTGGGATTGACAGAAAATGCAGGGAGCCTCAGGGGGAAGAATAATGCCACTTTGAACAAGTCTTTCTTTGGAGTTAATCTTGTCACTTAGTGCTAACCAAGTGAAAACTTCAATTATGTGAGGAACCAATCCACTCCATATACTTTTGATGAAATCTGGGCTTGAGGGACAAGATTTCTTGTCGAGTTCGAAAGTGGCGGAGCTGACTAAGAAGGAGCCCTTTTTGTTGGGGGCCCATATAAGATAGTCTTCTTCATCAGGTGAGAGAACAACTTCATCAAGCACTGCAAGAAGGTTCGAGGATTCCATGGCATCTCCTGGCCTAGAATTTCGGGTCCAACTCATGGTCCATTGCCAAAGATAGACATCCCAGAAGCCCAACGTTGCAGTGTTTGCATTTGGTTGGGATGCAATTGAGTATAACCGGGGGAATTGGGCTTTTAGAGTGGTCGGCCCAATCCAAATTTCTTGCCAGATTTTTTTTGAGGCTCCATTGCCTCCTTTTTTTCGAGTTTTATATTGTGAAACTCTCTAGTAGTTGAATGGGAGAGGACTGATCTGCAGATATCACGCCTTGGCCCCTCTTTGGAGGGAATCTTCAGACGCGTGATCACAATGGAGGGTGGGTATTTATGTTTTGATTGAACAAGCTTTCTTCATAGAGATTGGGAGTTATTGAAATATCTCCATAACTTAAATAACAAAGCAATGTTGTGGTGAAGCAAATTCCCTATGCTTAGGCCCCCAAGAGACTTTGGAAGAGTTAGTCAACTCCAAGCCACAAGAGGCAACTTTCCTCGAATCTGAGCCACCCCATAAGAAGTTTTTCTGTATTTTAATGATCTTTTCCACAATTCCCTTAGAAATCGGAAAAATAGACATATAGTAAAGAGGCAAGTTCGTAAGAGAAGATTTGATCAAGGTAATGCGTCCTCCCAAAGAAAGAAGTTTGCCTTTTCAGGCAGCTAGTTTTTTTCTCATCTTCTCTAGAATAAGGTCTCAGGCAGCCAATCTATGAGTTAAGCACCCAATAGGTAGTCCGAGATATGTGAAAGGAATGGAACCTTGTCGACACATCAATATCTCAGCAACATTGCATAACCATGAAACCGGGACATGAACTCCCATTATTGAGGTCTTGTGAAAATTCACATGTAATCCTGAGGGAAGATAAAAAGAATGAGTGCTTTTTCAATATTGATCAAGGAAATCATATCAGGAGGACAAAAAAGAACAGTATCGTCAGCATATTGTATGTGGGATATCATGATTTCATCCCTTCCATTTTTGATGCCTTTCATAGATTCATATTAGTTGCTTTTTTTATCACCAAGTTTAAAACTTCCTCCACAAGATCAAACAAGAATGGTGATAAGGGATCACCTTGGCAGAGACTACGTTGAAGCATGAATGGGACTGTTGGCGAGCCATTAACGAGTATGAATGCCGAAGTAGTAGTGACGCAGGATGAGATACAATGTCACCATTTAGGAGGGAAATCCACCTGAGTAAGAGTCCAATAAATAAAGCTTCAGGCTATGCTATCGAAAGCTTTGTGAAAGTCTAGTTTAAGAATCACTGCCTTCTTTTGAACGCTTGAGAGAGTCGATTAGTTCACTTGCAACTAGGGCCCCATCTAGAATTTGTCTTCCTTGTATAAAAGAAGATTGTAATGACCCAATTAGATGATTCATTACTTTTTGTAATCGTCGGACAAGCAGCTTCGAGATAATTTTATAAATACACCCAATAATGCTGATGGGCATGAAGTCCTTGAATCCAGTAGGAGACTCCACTTTTGCTATAAGGGCCACAAGAGCCGTGTTACATCCTTGAGATCCAGTGGCCCAAAAATTTTCCACAATTTCATAGAAGTCATGTTTAATCACATCCCATGAATTCTTGATGAAGAAGAAATTAAAGCTATCTAAGCCTGGCGATTTTTGACTGTCGCATGATGCAACAGCTGAATCTATTTCGTCATGTGTGATTGCTTCATTGAGATTTTCAATCTGCCATAGGAGAAGTTTTTTGAACTCCATATTCTCAAAAGTAGGACGGATTTGGTGATCTTCTTTGAAGAGTTTCTTAAAGAAAGAAACCGCTTTGTTCTTTACATCTGCAGGAGAAACAAGGTTAGAAGAATTTAATAATAGTGATGAAAAGTCATTTTTTTTGTTTTCGGATCGAAGCCATGGTGAAAAAAAACTTGCTGCTTTTATCGCCCTCACGAAGCCACTGGACACATGACTTTTGAGCCCAAAGAGACTCTTTTTTCTAGCCATTTCCACAAATCAAGTTGGCATGATTTTCGCTCAAGGATATCAGATTCATCAAGGGAGCGAAAGTTTGATGTGGCATCAAAGTTGGCAATTTTCTCTTCCAACTTGCTTATGGTGGAATCAATATGTCCAAAATTAGATTTACTCCATTCACGGAGGTTCATTTTGAGAGCTTTGAGTCTTTTGTGGGGTTCGAGACCTTTGGAATCAAACCATGATATTTGAATGATTTCCATGCATCGAGGGTTAGAGAGCCAGATATTAATGAATCTAAAGGGTCGAGGACCCCAGTTTTGATCAATTGAGGAGGCCAAGAGGGGGCAATGGTCTGATATCAATCTATTGAGAAGTGAGGATTTGAGGTCTGGAAATTTCAACATCCATTCAGTGTCGACAAAGATCCTGTCAAGTTTACTTTTTGAGTGACCATGGAACCAAGTGTACCCACCATTCATTTAAGAGATTTCAATTAGAGACAATGAGTCGATAAAATCATTCAGCAGACCCTTGGTTGTTGATCTGTTGGCTACCTTTGTCCGAGTGGGAAAGAGTCTCATTGAATTCATCCATTACCAAGCATGAGAGTTTTTTGCAGCGCTGAAATTCAGTAATTTCCTCCCATACGTCTTTTCTTCCATCAACACTACATGAATTATAGATGTTTATGAGTTAATGTTCAAACCGTAAAGATCGAAGCTGGCCATTTAACATTATCCAGTGTTTGTGAATATGACATTCCACCAGAGAAAAGTGAGAGTTGTCCCACAAGGAGATGAGACCACCGGATGATCCTAATGAGGGACTAGCATACCAGCCAATGCTCGTATTATTCCAGATGGAGGAGATTATATTTTGAGTGCAGTTTTCTATTTTGGATTCTTGGATGAATACAAAATATGGATCATGACATATGATGAGATTTCTGAGAAGAGATTTTTTTACTTTTGCACCTATCCCCCTAGTATTCCATGATAAGAAAATCATTCCAGTTTTGATGATGAATGGGTTGGCAGTTTGAGGACAACTACTTGGGTGAAGAGGGTCCATTCAACCTTTTGACGGTTGAGGATGAGGTTGATTCTGTCTTCTAGCTCAGATCTTGGCCCATGAAACACAAGGCCCAATTGATCAGCGGATTTGAGGTTTTCAATTGTTGTGATTTGTAGTTGTTGGTTGAGAAGAGAGGGAGGGGAGGGGTAAGGAGCCCCGAATTTTTGGGCTAGTAACAGGCTGGGAAGGTTTTGACTTTTTGTGTTTCTTTATGGAGTGGGCGTTTTTTATAGGTGTGGGAATTGAGCTTTGAAATCCAGGGGGAATAAAGGCATAGATGTATAAGAGGATGAGAAAGAGGTATTTCTTGGTCTGATAAGGGGTCCAAATTTATTATGGATAGGAATCGGAGAAAAGAGTGGGGTATTATGAGGTGGGGGACCTGTCTATTGGGCTTTGTGATTTGAGATCACATCATTTGATTCAGTGAGTGGTTCATGGAATTTCAGGATTCTTTTTAAGGTGTTGGGATTGGCTAACGGGTTGGGTTTGATAGGTGGGCTAGCAAAGGCTGATTTGTGGCTTTTGCTTTTAGTTGAAGGTGGGGTTTTGTTTATATTAGGTGATGGGATAGGTGAGTGGACAATTAATTGGAGGTTTAATGATTTGGTTGTTTGATGATTGGCTTTCCAATGATTGTGACAGAGGTCATAAGGCACCACACCATTATTGTCAGGATTTTGCTTTGGAGTACTAGATAATTTATGATTATGAGCCTTTTCATCCGCATTGTCCATGACCTTTCCAAGGTCAAAATGGGTAATTTCGTTTTTCGAGTGACTTTTGGATTTCTCAAGCTCAGAGGCTGCATGGCTGGAAGTAGGTGAACCTGGAGATGGATGCCATGGGCTTGGGGTTTCATACTTCCCATTAGGTTTGCAAGAAGGGTTTTAAGTATACTCCGAAACAAAAATTGAGTAACATTTTCCTTCAATTTCCATGGACATTTTACAATTGATTTCAAAAAGACAATCGGTAAATAAAAGAATTCATGTACGTTCAAATCCCCGATAATCGGTTGAAATTACCCTCCCAAAGACGCATCCAATATTGAAAAAATTATCATAACCCCAAGCAATTAGTGGAACTGCGTATATGTTTATCCAAGTTTCTATCCACAAAGATGCCCTTTCATCATTGTCATTTATCAATTTTGAGAACCATCTAAGGAGCCAACCTCTCTCCATCAGAGATTTTTTGTCCTCAAAAGTTTCAAAAGTAACTAGATGTAACATTCCACCCATTGGTTTGATTGTGAGACAGTTAACAGATTCAGAGAGAATATGATTAAGTATTACCTCGGAGGGTTGAGATGAGGATGATAGCGCTATGGGACTTCTTTGGAGTATTTCTGAATTTTCTTCACATTTCAATTATGTCCTTTTATGGTAGAAACATAATCACCATCCATGTCAATGGCGCCGAGTGAACGACGCGACGACATTTCTCCGTTTCTTCTCCTAAGGCTCTTGAACTCCTTACTCTGTGTGTTGAGGGTTGAGGTTTAGTAGTGTTTTCAGTCTGAATAAATTCTTCAACGGGAAGGTTGAGATGTATGGGTTTTAGAAATTTGGTGTTTAGATTTTGTGCATGAGGATTTGTCTTGAGATTGTTATAATTTTCATGGTTTGTGTTTAGTTTTGCAACTTCTCTATAAGATCGATAATATCTAAAGGTTGTTTTTGTTTGGTAATTTTGTTATCAGGTTTTGGTGTTTGGTGTTGGTTGTAGTTGACGGTATGTATTGAGGGCATTATTCCGTCGAATTTTGCAAGATGAACAATTATTTGGTTTGCTCTGATTTTTCTACCATATTCGTCTTTGATTGCCGTGAGGAGGGATTGAGGGTGGTAGTATTATTGTACAAAGGCAAACCTATGGTTTGGATTCTTTTGGTTGGTGGGAATGTAAATGTTGGCTATAGCTCCATGTATCCCTAAAATTTTCGAAATATCTGGGATGGTGGATGATGGGGGGAGATGGTTGATGAAGGAGGTTTTGGTGGCCACTAGTTCATGGCTCTTGGGTTTCCTTCGATGAACAGTAGTCCATTATTGCTGGTATTGGGACTTTCTCTCTCTAGGTTTTTCTCTCTCTAGGTTTCTCTCTCTAGACATTATGTCTTTACCTAAAAGAAGAGTAAATGATTCCAATCTTCTAGTACTTCATCCGTCCTAAAATACGTTTGAAAATAAATGAAATGTTCTATATTTGGTACTTACTTATCTTTATCTCTCTCTTATCCTAAATTCTCGTACCAAAACCCTACGTTTCATTTAAAACAACATGGAAGAAGTATGATTTTATATCATGAAGGTGCACTCGATAAAGGCAAATTTATGGTAACATTGATTTAGTGACTTCATGTTTAAGGTGTATTAGATACTGAAGCGCGCGCGCACACACACACACATATATATACACAAGTGAGTTCATATGAGAATGCATACTTACATGAGAAATGAGAATGAATTTTACGTGCTATAATTCTTATAAATAAGTGATGTAACTCTAATGAATAAGTGATATAACTCCAAAAAAGAATATTAGAAAAAAATTCAAAAAAAATAATTTACTCTTGGGATCAAAAAATTTAGGGGGGTATAACTCTAATGAACAAGTGTTGTAACTCTAATCCAATCGTGTGGTTGAGATTCAGTCTCATTTCTCATGTGATCTTGCCCATATATATATAATGTTACTTTTTAAATAGTAAGAAGAATGAATCTATCTAGCTAGACCTCAACCCACATAATATTCTTAGTCTAACATTAGTGGACCTAATACTTGAAAGTAGGGGGAAGGGTAATACTGTAGTAAATATAGGCACCACTTTAAGAGGTTGTATGGACTGATATGGTAATAATAAAATTAATAACGAATTACATGTTTGAAGTAAAAGGTATTGATGTGAAGCTATTTTTACAATACCAATTTTTATAACTATTTATTATAACACAACAAAAAAGGCGTAAATTATATTTGACCAATATTAAATAGTATTAACTATGAATTTTAAATAAATATAACACTGATATGCTAGATTCACATATTTAATAAGAATATAGTATAATTAATATAATTTAACTCAATGCAAGGAAAATTCTCAATGGTAATCTTGAGTTATGACTTTTTTCTTTGGTAGCCAAACTTAATTCAAATTATCAATATTAAGCCTATTGTGGTTATACTTGAAATAACTGGTATTAATGGTTTATTCTTATACACAATTGCTATAAGGTTTTTTTTTTGTCAAACTAAGTAAATATTTTAGTGTATAGATAGACATAACTTTCCTTTTAAAAATATATTCTCATTCATCTCTTTCTAAAAATAAGAATGAAATAGGTTTCCAATGAAGACAAAAGATAATCGATGTTTTTAGGAAACTTGTGTCATTCTAATCTAAAAGACTTTAGTCAATTTATAAACAACACTTTTGTCAATCCTTATTAATACTACTTTCTCAAATATAACTATAAATGTGAAATGACCATTGATAATTGAAATTAAATTTGATTAGTGAAGAGAAAAGGCCAAAACTCAAGGTTATCATTCATAATTTTTATAAATAAACGTGGCATTTAGGGTTGGGGAATGAGGGAGTAAAAATTACTCCCTCAATCTCAATCTAATAATATAGAGCTTGTTATCTTTCTTGAGGTTAAAGTTTAAAATTTTTGACCAAATATTCTCATTGATATATACAAAATAAATATTCATGTAGGATCTTGTTAGGTACGCCTTAATGTGTACTTTTAGAATATCAATTTTTTATACTCCCTCCGTCCAATAATATAGTGCTTGTTTGTTTTTTACACGGTCTAGAAGACGTAACTTTGACCTTTAATATCTTCAATTTCATATTAACAAAAAGTATAAAAGTTGATATTATAAAACTACACATTGAGACGAATCTAACAAGATCTCACATGAATATGTTTTTTTTATATATATATACAAATTAGAATATTCGATCAAAGATTATAAAGTTTGACCCACCAAAAATGAAGTAGGCACTATATTATGGGGCAAAGGGAGTATTATTTATTAATATCGAATTAAATATATCGAAGGTAAAAAGGTATATTGTGGAGACCTTGCAAACAGGATACAAACACTAATATGGGACGGAGGGTATGGATGACAATGAGTCGGAGATGGGTCAGGCGGATCTCAACCCGTCCTATAACTTGCTAAACAAATCTCCATCCATACCATCCCATCACCGGTCAAAAGTTCCATCCATATCCGTCCATCCATCAACCGCGTATGGGACTGGTGGGGACGGGTGAGAATTAGATAATACTTGAGAGAATAATTTGTGTCCTAAACAGTTATAAAAATTAATAAATGAAATATTAGTATTCGACTAACAGCAAAGCGACTAAATATTAATTGTCAATTCTTAATACATGCTAAAATTACATACTACTAATATATAATATACTATCATATATATTTATAACTATTAGTATATATATATATATATATATATATATATATATATATATATATATATGACATGGGAGTTAAGGGTACAGGAGGGTTCTGAACTTTCACAAAAGTTCCAGGAGTACTGAACTTTTAAAAGTTCCAATTAGGGTACTCAAAATGGATTTATGTTACCTTAAGGTCCTGAACTTTGGTTTGTACCGTTATCAACCTCAAAAATAAAAGAAAAATGTTACGTGACATTAATTAAAAGAAAAAGGTGACATGACATTAATTATACTCTCGGATCTTCGCGAAATTTGCATGAATTTTTTTTTGAAATTTCTGGTTGTTAAGTACAATGTGGTTAATAATGAAGAATTTGTTATCTAGGAATGTGGAGATCGTGATCTAGGGTTTGGTGGAATTTCGCTATTCTGTCGAACTTTTTTTCCCTTTTTTAAAAAAAGAATTTAAACTTCAGTTTTCTATGTTTTAATTCGGCTGAGAAGAAGATAGAGGCCAAGAGAAAATTATCGCGGAATAAGATGGTATTTTTCCTCTATTTTTACTGTAATTTAATTTTGGCAGATTTTTTTTTTGTTTAATGTGCATTATGTAAGGTATATTAGATCTTAATTTAATGTGTTATGTGTGATCTTATGTTTGTTGAAATGCTATTTTGGAAAAAAAAAATTGAGAAATAAATTTACATTTCCTATTGTACTCTACAGCTATAACTCATTGTTTTGCATAATAGTGATGCACTTAGTTCTGACAGAATGAAGAAGTTTACCTCTCAATCTATACATTTTACTTGTGTTGCCATTCATTCAACATAATTTACCGTTTTGGTAGTTCCTAGTCATTTTAGCATGAGTTATGTTTCTTTGTACCTCTCATCTCCATCCAAGTTAATCGATTTATAAAATATGAATAATAAAGGAGAAATAAAGAGAAGAAGCCATTGATTTTACCATGGTTGAAGGTTGAAGATGAGAGGGTGATGAATCAGAGGAGAGAGAGAAGAGTTTGGAATTTTTATAATTAATCCCATGTCACTTTTTTTCTTTTTAATTAATGCTACATCACATTTTTCTTTTATTTTTGGGGCTGATAAAGGTACAAATCAAAGTTCAGTACCTTAAGGTAACAAACATCCATTTTAAGTACCCTAAATGGAACTTTAAAAAGTTCAGTACTTTAACTGGAACTTTTGTGAAAGTTCAATACCCTCTTGTATCCTTAACTCGATAAATAGTGATTAAAATGGTAAATGGTGTAATTATTTTAAAGCGATGGAAGTAGGTAGGAAGCGAGCAACTCAAGGCAGTAATATATACTCCCTCCGTCTTTTTTTATTTGCTACAAGCACTTTTTCACAAAGACCAAGGAGGGAGTGGGACCATTGACATAAATGGAATTAACAAAAAAGCAAATAGGTAAATTGTGGGACCTATGTATTATATATGGAAACATTTACAAAATCAAGAAGGGAGTGATGGCAAATTTGTAAATAAAGTGTGGGACCTATGTACTATATATTGAAATATTTGCAAATGTAGCAAATAAATTGAAACACCCCTAAATGGCAAAATGTAGCAAACAAAAAAAGACGGAGGGAGTAATTTGTATTTACCATTACAATACATAGCTCCGACAATCTTGTAGAGTCACTTAATAGCTCTCTTTTTCTTTGAATTAATCGTAGTCAATACGTGGAATTACTAGCTGGAAGACATTAGACACTCACCAATCGAAGCTTACAAAAGCATGATACTGATCTTGTCTTCTTTTGGACGGGATGTGGATTTTGTCCTTATCCATTACTGCTGTCAGATATTTCCCATGAAGTTTTCTTTTCCAAGTATTAAAAGAGGTGAATTCCTTGATGATAATATTTTGAACCAATCCTCCAGAAGTTCCTGACGGATAAGTGTAAATGAATTTGTTTCAATCTCATGAAGGCATTATGCATGTAACTATATACGCCACATTCAAAAAAGGCCGTATTTTTATATTTTCTTTAAATAATATTAGTGGCTTCTAATTTTAAAATTCTTCTTGTTTGAAAATTAAGTCATGTAATATTGACATACATTATACTTTTACCTTTTTTAATTGCAATTTTTAACTTTTACATTTCATCATCTAACTTTCTATAATGTCATACTAGAATTTTTTGCACGCGATGCGTGCTTAAATTTTTTTCAAAACAGAAACTCGATTTTCTTCGACATAAGAGTCAAAATTTTGATTAGACATACGAAGTATAATTGTTTTTAGTTGCAAAATTTGATTGGTTTAGTTTCTGTCAGTTAAGTCTCTCACCATTCTTTTGTTTTTTTTTTAATTTTCAAAGGTAAATTCTATGAACAAAATAGAAATTTTATTGAATTTATTTATGATTTCTAATATTATAATTTTTTAGTTGATTCTGAATTAAGTACGGTACTTCATAAATTGTAAACAAAGTGGACATTTTGATTTAAAGTCAATTTTTTCATAGGTTGTAGTTTGTAAGTGAATTTTTAAGTTTTTGTAAAGCTTCCTAATTTTAGTGATTTGCAAAACGTAAATTATGCAATTTTATGATTTTAGTTCACTTGTGAGTGATTATTATAAGTATATTTTTGGTATTTTTGTTTGAAACCCCTTTGATTTGTAAGTGAATTTGTAATTTAGAATAGGAAGGGGTAACATAGTCTCTTCATTCGGGGACACCATAGCTCCTTCCTTCCCTTTGAGTGCCAATTTTGATTTTGATATTTCTTTTGTAATTTAGAAAGGAAAGGAGGGCAAAATAGGCATTTCAAAAGAGGACATCATTTTTTTTTGATAATTTGTGTCAATTCTCATAAATAATGAAAAGTCCTTCATTACATAATACTCAGCCCATACCTATTTCCAGTTACATATTTATCAAAATATTATACTAAGGCTTGTCAAAATCGGAATGCTATCTCACAACCATGCTAAAAATTCAGCGTCTCTAACCAGGCCTTGTTTTGCTAGCGCATCGGCCACCATATTCGAGCCTCGACCTTTATGAGTTATGGATATGTTGATCCATTCTTTCCTTACATTTCAGATGAAGTTAAGCTGGAAATTGAGGTTCCATGGGCCTCCCTTATCCTCATTGCACCACCTAACTGCATTCATGGAGTCCGATTCTATCTCCAAGTGATTGCTCCTGATGTTCTCATATCTCATGGATATTTGTATTGCTCTAAATATTGCGAGGACCTCTGCAGAATTAATTTCAATTGGCGGGATTGGGCTTGAGAAGACACACATGAAAACTCCTTTGTGATTTCTAAGAACACCTCCTATTGCCGACATTGATTGTGATGAGCTAACCAACGCATCCACATTCCACTTTAAAGTGGCATTCCGTGGCGGAGACCATGGTTTAGGGGGCGAGGGAATCGCAGGGCCCTTGATTGCTCCATCTGAGCTTTTCCATGCGAGACATAATGGGTTGCAAATAATCTCGGCAGCTGTGTAGGGGAATGGGTCGCCCCATCCCGAGATCCACCAACTAAGCCTGGTGAGGATGAGATCTTGAATCTGAGCAATGGAGCATGATTTGTTGTCGAAAATCCTTGAGTTTCTCTCCTTCCATATTGACCATATAATGATGGAGAAGATAGCCCTCCAAACCTTTTTTAAAAAGGAGTTTCTGCCACTTATTGCCCACTGGTCAAAAGCATCTTTGAGAGATCCCGGGAGAGCCCATCTTAAGCCCCAAAGATTGAGCCACCAGTTCCAAATTCCAGCCGAAAATTCGCACAATAATAGCAGATGATCAGCGCATTCAATGGTTGCGTTGCAGAATATGCAAAGGGCCTCGGAAGGTCGGATGATGTTTAAACTCAATAATTTGGCTTTTGAGTTTATTTTCCCCATCATGGCGAACCACGTAAAGATTTCGATTCTTGGCGGTATAAGGTCCAACCATATTTTTTTAACCGGCACCGGGAGAGATGAAACACAATTTTGAGATTTTGCCATCTCCATTGTTACTGATTTAACAGAGAAATCCCCAGATTTTGTTGAGGTCCATATGAAGATATCATCATTATCATGAGAGAGATGTACGCTTTTTAGGGTAGCTTGGAGATCAATCAGCTCTTGCTTATCACGCTCCCTTAAGGCCCGTGTCCAAGTAAATTGCCAGGCTCAAATCTTTCCAGCCCAATATCCAAAAGAAGCAATAGGATCATTTGGGGCCGTGGTCAAACGGAACAGCCGTGGGTATTTGGCTTTTAGTGGTTTAGGCCCTACCCAATTTTCGTGCCAAAAAAGTCCGATGCTTCCGTTCCCCACCTTTCTTCTTATTTTGGATTGAAGCATTTCTTTAACAGTTGGGCTTTTTAGTAAGCTTGCACAGATACTTTTCCGTGGGCCTCCATGGGCAGGAACATATAGGTTATGGATTTGAAAAATTGGGGGGTATCCATATTTTTCGCACACTACCTTTCTCCAGAGAGCATTTGGTTCATTAATGAACCTCCAGGCCCATTTGAATAGCAGCCCCAAATTTCTATGAAGCAAATTTCCGCAACTCAGCCCGCCAAGAGACTTTGGGAGTTCTAGTAGCTTCCACGCAACCAATGCCAGAGACGGTTTATCAACCCCACCACTCCACAGAAACTGCCGCTGCAGTTGATTGATTTTATCAAGGACCCCTTTTGGTGCTGGGAACAAGGATAAGTAGTATAGTGGCAGGCTAGAGATTGATGATTTTATGAGAGTTAGCCGCCCAGCAATCGAAAGTAGTCTCCCCTTCCACGTAGCCAGTTTTTTCTCAATGCGGTTTATGATCGGATTCCATGACTCTATTCTAGAGATGTTGCCTCCAATGGGAAGGCCAAGATATGTGAAGGGAAAGGCTCCCACTTTGCATAACAAGGTTTTTGCCGTGTTCTTCAACCATGTCTCATCCACATGAATTCCAAAAAGAGAACTTTTATGAAAATTTACCTGTAGGCCCGAAGCCAGTTGAAAGATTATTAAGTACTTCTTGATATTAAGTAGGTGATCCAAATCTGGAGGGCAGAAAATTATTGTATCATCCGCATATTGGAGGTGCGAGATTTTACATCCATCACGGGAGATTTGGACCCCATCCCATAGGCCCATCCTTGTTGCTTTCTGGACTAATAAGCTGAGAGTCTCGACCACCATATTAAAGAGAAAAGGGGATAATGGATCCCCTTGTCTAAGCCCACGATGAAGCTTGAATGGGATCGTTGGTGAGCCATTGATTATGATTGAAGCAGCGGCACTCTTAACACATGTAAGTATCCACGATTTCCAGCGCTTGGGGAAGCCCATTTGGGTCAAAACCCATTCCAAAAAACTCCATGAAACACTATCAAAAGCTTTGTGGAAATCAAGCTTTAGGATAGTTGCTTTGATTTTTTTCCTCCTGCATGATTCAATAATTTCACTTGCAATCATGGCCCCGTCAAGAATTTGTCGACCCGCAATAAAAGATGATTGGAAAGGGCCTATGAGAGAATCAATCACTCTTTGTAGCCTCCTTGCTAGGACTTTGGAAATAATCTTGTATATGCAGCCAACCATGCTAATTGGTCTGTAGTCCTTGAGTTCCTCTGGTTTTTCAATCTTTGCGATCAAAGCTATGAATGCCACGTTAGAGCCTTTTGGAAGTTTACATGTTGCCCAGAAATCATCAAGTATGCTGTACACATCTTCTTTGATAACCTCCCACGCCTTCTTTATGAATAAAAAATTAAAGCCATCAGGCCCCGGGGCCTTTTGTGGGTTGCAAGAGTTCACTGCCTCGTCAATCTCTTCTCTAGTGAAAGGGGTGATGAGTGCTGCTGCTTGGTCAAGTGATAAAGTTCTGAATTCCAACCCATGAAAGATCGGACGGGATGAGCATTCCTCTCTGAAGATGTTTTGGAAATATGAGACAGCTTCTTTATGAATACCTGCAGGATCAACAACTTTGGAACCGTTAGCAAAAATCGAGGTTATAGAATTTTTTCTTTTTTGGATCGTGGCCATGGTGTGAAAGTATTTTGTGTTTTTGTCTCCCTCCTTTATCCATTTAGCCCTAGAATTCTGAGCCCACGTCGTTTCTTTCCTTTTGAGCCAGGCCCAAAGATCTTGCTGAGCATTTCTTTTCTCCGCCAGCTCTAAATCCGAGAGATCCCTGTCATTGGATATTTGGTCAAAAGCGTGGATTTTGTCTTCTAAGGCAGTGATGTTCTGGTCAATGTGACCGAATTCTATGGCGTTCCACTCCTTCAACTTTCTTCTTGACAGTTTCAGTTTTTCCCCTAGAGGTTCAAGTGGAGAAGCAGCCCAAACTTCTTTTATTATTCTCAAGCATCCCGGATGTGACAACCAGCAGTTCATGAATTTGAAGGACTTTGGCCCCCAATTATGTGCTTCGGATTTAACTAGGAGAGGAGAGTGGTCAGAGACATTCCGTTCAAAGAGGACATCATTGCTCCCCCTTCCCTTATATAATAGAGATACGTAATAGATATAGTCATATAAGATTTGATTTGATTTGTCTTAATATGTAGTTTCTAAATATATCATTTGCATAATTTTTACAAATATATAGATAAAGACATTAATGGTCAAAAGTTTGTCTATTAGTGTAGGATCCCAAATGTTACAATAATTTAAAAAGAACGCGTGAAATATTAATCAATCAGATTGTGCTGTCCCAAAAAACATATTAAAATTGTTTCAAACAAAAAACAATGATGATCTTTCTCAAATATCATTTAGTTATAAGTAGGACTGTAACACCCAACCATACAGAGTCCAGTTTATCTTCACCAATGCGCATCCAGGGCAAAGAATTGTC
This sequence comes from Beta vulgaris subsp. vulgaris, assembly GCF_026745355.1. NCBI lineage: Eukaryota > Viridiplantae > Streptophyta > Magnoliopsida > Caryophyllales > Amaranthaceae > Beta > Beta vulgaris. The sequence goes on along the minus strand of NC_079207.1, from coordinate 28,504,565 downwards.
ATCAATAACATAACACAAGTTCTTCTGGAGCATTTTGTCCTCACTCATGCGCACTTTGAGAAACTTCTCAGGAGGTCACCCATCTCTGAACTACTCCCAACCAAGCATGCTTAACTATGACCGCGTGTTTGGGTGACCCTAAGGCCATCAGGCCGAATATTAGGAGTCTTGAGATGCCTAGTGGAGGAGGATTATGGGGCTCAATTATCATAAGGAGCGACCCAAAGGTTGTCAGACTGAATATCTTCTGGCGTTTTCGGCGATCATTCTTCAGGCTGTGGCGACCCACACACCGTATGCCGAATATGTGGGGTCGTCAGACGCATCGAGGGCGTTGTTGCTCTCAAGTGGGGGTGTATGTAATATTACTTATGATTGCTTTAAAAGGATTTAGTAGACTATTCATTCCAACAAGAAACATCTTTCTTTTAGATAGCTCACTTCCTTAGTTACTCCACAGTTAAGCGTGCTTGCCTCAGAGTAGTCCAAGGCTGGGTGACCTCCTGGGAAATTTCTTAGGGTGTGCATGAGTGAAGACAAAATGTGCCGGAAGAACTCGCACATTAGTGCCAATATAATTGACATCGGATAGGTCGGGTGTTATAAGGATAGTTCGTGGGTTGGGTTGGTGCAATGTAACCTAAACCAAAGCACAAATATATTGTAACACCCCGATAATTCTCTCTTTCTAGAAAATACTTTTATAATAACTTTAGAGAATTACCCAGGTATTATCGCCTGTGTGATAACGTTTCGGCTTACTCAGAATTTTGCAGCGGAAAACTTATTAAAAATCAACTTTATTAAAACTTATGAAACCAAAAACAATTTTCAGAACTAAACACACCAACTTAAAACTATTGTCTGAAAACATAAGCTCCTATAAAAACAACTTAAATGAAACTAATAATACAAGAGTCTCCCCATTCCAGATTCCCCAATGATATGCATCTTCGAACCTGTAATGTCAATGCTGTCTTGACTCTGCTCCCCCGAAGGATCACCACAGGATCAATAGGCAAAGCCATGATCACAAACACAACAAGCACGTAATCAGCAAAGCTGAGTACTACATATCAGACATACATAATCCTAAACATGATACTACAAAAATATAAATTGCAGGGATAAATTATAATATAAACATATAATAATCTGCAGACGACTCTTACTGAACTAGACTCTAACTTTATTTATTTCTTTAAATGGAATAGTTATTGGACGAGTTGTCTATACCAGAAAATAGGAAATATGGGAGCTACCACATATTTCAAAATTGACCTACGATATCGAGGAACCTTTAAACTAATGAGGAAAGGTGATCAATCCAATCCTAGGAAAGCCATGGGCTACCACCATGTACTCCAACCTTTAGTGTCCAACTCTAGACGTGCACCAGTCTAAAGTCTATAACCTATTCTCGTTTCACTTACGTTGAATACAATTTAATACTTGTGTTGACACCAACCAAGCAAATAACACATAATTAATAATCACTAGTAGAATAAATGCTATTTGTTGCGGTGATATTGCTGCGGTTTTACCCATACGCAGCAATATATCACGTAAAAAAAAAGTAAAATATAAAATAACCATATTGCTACGGTTTCAGCTGAAAACCGCAGCAATATGGTTTCAACGGAAAATTTTTGAAAAAAATATGACTTTTTGACCAGACATATTGCTGCGGTTTCTGGCAAGAACCGCAGCAATATGTTAAAATAATATTAAAAAAATAATATTTAAACCTATTGCTGCGGTTTATATTTAAAACCGCAGCAATATACTTTTGAAATTGAAAATAAAAAGAAGCCCAACTAGGTTTCCTTTTACCTCTATAATCTCCCTTAAGCGCCGCTCACTTATCTTCTCTCTCTCCTCATACGCAGTTTTCTTCCTCTCTCTCCTCACACGCAATTTTCTCCCTCTCTCTCTCCTCACACTCGATCTCCCATCTCCGTTTGTCTCCTGCAGCTTCCTCTCCTGCCTGAACATCAACCGTTCGTCTTCTCACGGAAATCTACACTTCGTTCGTTCTCGAACTGTTTGTCTTCTCACACTTCGTTCGTCCAGATCTGTTCACTCCGTTCACACACGTTCGTCGTCTCAAAATCTGCTTGTTCACTCAAAATCTTCATTCCGTTCACTCCGTTCGTCGTCTCATCGCTCGTCCTTTCACCACCACCGTCGAACGTTTTACTGCGAGGCACCGCGCGACAACAACCACCGCGCGACAACCACGCTTCTCCATCGTCGACCGTTCAAAGTTTTACTGTGAGGAACGCGCGACAACAGCGAAAGATGGTGAGGGGCAGAGGCGACGTTCGAATTTCCGGCCAGATTTGTTTTTGTTTTTCTTCTTTTCGTTTTTTTTTTCTGTTTTTAGATTTGTAAATTTTTTATTTTAGGATTTTTTTTTATTTTCAGTTGCTTAATTTTTTAATATAGTTTTGTTTTTATTATATTTTTTTTTGTAATTAATCATTTAGTTATAATTATTGTTTTTTATTATTGCTTTTTCATTTGAGGGTTGAGTATCATTTACAGTATTATTTGCTTTTTCATTTGTGATTCATTTTAGAGGAATTTTTTTTGTTCCACTCACACAGATTTATATGTCATTTTATTTTCAGTTTGTGTGCGAATTTGGTGAATAAGTTAGTGAATTGTTTTAATCTTTGAAAATTTAACTGCGAAATGCCAAAAAATAATTTTTTTTTTTTACTTGTACCAGGGCATATTGCTGCGGTTTTGAGTCAAAATCGCAACAATATGTTGAATTTTTTTTAATATAAAATAGTTATATTGCTGCGGTTTTGTGCTAGAAACCGCAGCAATATCTTGAAATATTGCTGCGGTTAAAAACCGCAGCAATATATTATTTACCTATTGCTGCGCCCTTAATTGCTGCGCGCCTAAAACCGCAGCAATAGGCCACTTTTTGACCGCAACAATTAGCATTTATTCTACTAGTGAATCACACAATCATCACAGAATTCCCTTTTTATCTTTAGATTAACCAGTGTTCACAACTTATCAATCAAGACTCCTTTAACTTGTTTTTATACTTTACCAACTTACTTGTTGACTCAGTCAACAATAACATTTACCTCTATATAGGTATAACTTGTACTTACCAAATAAGATCCACTGTTCTTATAAGATAAATAAATAATACTCAAGAATTCATGTAACACATGATTCAATCTTACTTACATCAATTCACTCACGAATTAATAAATAAACTCGACTTATCCTGCTTGCATCAAACTTCCATACAAACATTCATACTCATAAATACTTCTAGTTTACATGAAGCATACAGGCAAATAACATGTAAAACAATTCCAGTAATCATATATATGAACAAATAGAGTCCTATACATGATACTAATAAATAAAACATTCTTAGAGCATGTTTCTAAGTCATATAGCACGTAGACAATGTACGTACCTTGTATAAACAAATCTGTAGGCCACTTTTACGCTCTAAAAGTCTCCTACTACGAAATCTCCGCCTAGAAAATAAAATAATGAAATAAATATCTCGTACTAAAAATTTACAACAACTTTAAAACGACCAAAACCCCCTTAAACGTGTTTTAAAATCGTTTTTACGTATCAAACTTTCGTTATTTTTAATCCCTAGTATAGTACAACTATTCTAGTGATTAAAAATCATTTAAAACCCTTAAAAATACTCATTTTCTGAAATTACAGAATTCATAAAATTTTATAAATCTTCTGAAAATATATTTAATACATATAAAATTATATACTAACCAAATCTGATGATTTATACTTTATAAATATAGTTTCTAGTGATTAAAAACCCTAAAAACTATAACTTTCATAATAAAAAGTGAAAATAACTTAATATAATAAAATCTGGAATTTATTAGGCTAATATATATGATAGCCGAAATATTTTTAAGCATATAAACAATAATTTAAATCATAAACATGTTAATTAATAATAAAATAATATAAAAACTAATACTTTAATGGAATCTTGAAGAGGAAGAAAAGAAAAACAACCACAACAAGGAGGATGGAAGGGCGTCGGACAGCTGGCAGCACAAAAGGGACCGGCGGCAGCAAGATTTCAGCACTTGAAAAGATTTGTGACGTTTCTTGTTGAACAAGAAACATTACTTAGCGAAGAAGAAACAAACTTTTGAGAAGAAACAAGAACGACGCACACCAAGGAGAGAGAGAGAAAGAAAACGCCGAGTGAGAGAGAAAAAGAAAGATCACGTGGAAAGAGGAGAGAGAAATAAAGTGTGTAGGGTAAAATTTGGGTTTTTAGGATATTTAATACAGGCTTTTCCTTTTGGGCTTAGAAAAAGAGATTTTAATAATTAAAACTTTGATTACTAATAAGATGGGCTCATTAGGACTTTAGTCATCAAATAACCCTTTTCCTTTTTATCACTTTTGGGTTTTCGATTCCATTAAGCTTCCTTTTCAAATACGCTTTTAATAATTAAAACTCTTACTAAAACATGCTTAATTAAAACATTACAAATTTTATTAAGCTATGAAAAATATTTTTAGTTGACTTTTAAAATAGTCAACCCTTTTTAAAAGTCAAATCATTTTCCAAACTCATTTGGATTTAAATATAACTACATAAATACTTAATATATATTTATGAAAATCCTTTAAAATTGTGGGGGATTACATATATTATTTGACACTTTTCCAATCCAAACTGCACCACACTTTTGCCCAAAACAACCAAAATCGCACCACGCTAAACGGTTTGATGTCGTGCGATTTGCTGTTTAATAATTTTTTTCATTCGCGATATGAATTTTGCAATTTAAGAACTAAGATTTTTTATCGCGATAGGAGCAGAAGATATGATAAAGACCTAAAAAAAGTGAATAAACTATACCATAATCAAATCTTATGCCTTTTGTCTTGTGATTTATTAGATCGAAAAACTTTTTTTTTTTAAGAGAATCATCTAAATAGTTTTGCGGTTAACGATGTGTTTTGGTTTTATAAAGATTCAAACCCAACCAAAACCAAAACTGCGGTTTGCTTGAAATCGCAAACTAATCCACAATAATTTTGAAACCTTAAACCAACCCAAGCCACGAAAAAATTGGTTGGATTGCGTTTTAGGGTGTTTTAGACCATACTCTGAACAACCCTAATTAGAACCAGTTATAAGGACAAACAATAAACATTAAATACATTTGCTAAAATAGTATTAGTTCAAAATTTTATTGATGATAATCTTGTTACAACTCCAAACTAATTATCGTAGTATTGGTTTACGAGCTTTGTACTACGTAACACTATCTGTGAAAAATCTTTCACGAATCTTCTATAGTAGCCGGCTAGACCAAGGAAGCTGCGAATTTCAGTTACATTCTTTGGAGTAGACCATTCAGAAATGCTTGAGTTTTAGATGGATCGACTGAAACAACCTCCCTAGAAATGATATGACCAAAAAAAGCCACTTTCTCGAGCCAAAACTCACATTTGAGAACATTGCATACAAGTGATTTTCTCTCGGTATTTGGAAAACAGCACGGAGGTGCTCTTCATGTTCGCCCACATTCTTTGAATAAATCAATATATCATCAATAAATACAACAACGAATTTATCCAAATAGGCTCTGAATACCCTGTTCATTAAGTCCATGAACACCGCTGGAGCATTAGTCAAGCCAAAGGGCATAACTGTAAACTCATAGTGTCCATAACGAGTACAAAAAGCTGTCTTTGGGATATCTTTACTTGCAACACGAAGCTGATGGTAACCTGATCTCAAGTCGATCTTAGAGAATAATCCTGCACCGGCCAACTGATCAAACAAGTCATCTATCCTTGGCAATGGATACTTGTTTTTTACAGTGACATTTTTGAGTTCTCTATAGTCAATGCATAATCGTAAGGTACCATCCTTCTTCTTCACGAAAAGAACTGGTGCACCCAAAGGTGATACACTAGGCCGAATGTAGCCTTTATCTAGTAACTCTTCTAATTGAGTTTTTAGTTCTCTCATCTCAGCAGACGCCATCCGATAAGGTGGCTTAGATATAGGTCCCGTTCCAGGTACCAAATCGATGTTGAACTCCACATCACCTTTTGGAGGCATATTAAGAATATGATCTGGAAACACATGTTGATACTCATTCACAATTGGGACATCTCCGAGATGTGGTCTTTCCTTACTAGTATCATGAATATGGAAAAGGTACATAGGGCATCCCTTCCTCAAATAAGACTTCAATGTAAGACCAGAAATAATCTTCACCGGACGGCGATTATAAAGCACATGGACACCCTTATGACTCTCTATTTTGACCTTTTGCTTCGGACAATCTATCTTGTCTTTATACGTTTCTAGCCAATCCATCCCTAATATTACATCAAAATCTTTCGAAGTAAAAATTATTAGGTCAGCGAACAAGGTAGTTTCACCATAAGCTATAGGGACATCTAAATACATCCTTTTACACGTGACACTTAGACCATAAGGAATGGAAATATCGTCCTCACAAGGTGTGACACTTTCTAAGTTTAGCATTTTTGCAAAAATTTCAGATATAAATGAAAGTGATGCACCTGAATCAAATAGTACGTAGGCAGGTGTAGAATGGATAGAGAAAGTATTATCACTACATTCCTCTAGTTATCTGCCTCTGCTTGCTTCAGATGATTAAGGTTGCATGTGTTCTTGTTCTCGGGACCTCTCTTAGCATGAGCAGCATTAGCCGTTCCAACGGTACGATTTGGAGTTGCAGAAGTAGTTGGGCGATTACTAGTTGTATTAGCAGTGGGTGTCCTTAACACCTCATAATTGCGGCCAATCCTAGCATTAGGGTTAGTGAAATACTCATAAGCTATATGCCCCTCTTTCTTGCAATAATTACATGTCACCTTATTGCCTTCACAATCCCTCCCTGGATGATTGTTTTTACATCTTTTGCAGAGTTAACGACAAACAGGTCCTGGGTTGTTTTGGAATTGAGATTGGCTTTAGGCTTGGCTACGGGGCTAAAACGAACTCTGACTAAAGTTATTACCCTTATCAAGTTGTTGGGTACTTTTTTTTGTATCGTAGGAGCTTTCATCTTTTCTGTGGCTTTCCTTCTTTGCTTGATTCTCTCCGCATTGCTAGCACGAGTATAAATTTCGTTCAAGGTAGTGTAGTTGGCTGCTCCCATGTTGCTAAGAAGTTCAAGATCAAGTTTTTCCTCGAACCTCAGAGTTCTTTTGTTGTTCATTTGGGACCAATACAAGCACGAAATGAGATAACTCAAGGTATTTAGTATAGAAGTCTTAGACGGACATATCTCCTTGCTCCAGCTGTTCAAACTCATATCTCTTCCTTTTCCTCATGTGAGGGGGGAAGAACTCAGCGCGTAGCGCCTCCTTGAACTTTTTCCAACCAAATTCCTTTGTCTCCACTTCCTCGAAACCATCCTCATCGAATGTGACTTTGGTGGTAAAATTATCTTTGTTGTTGGTCCACCAGATATTAGCATCTTCGGTGAGATGGTAGGCTGCGGAGTCTACTCTCATCTCTTCAGGGACCTAGAGAGTGACGAAGATCTTATCAAACTCTATAATCCAATTCTCCATCTTCACAAGGTCGCCTTTTCCATCGTACTTAGGTAGCTTTTTCCCATCAATTGCTTTATGTACAACAATAACTTCAGTCATAGCTACTTTGCTAGAGCTAGTAGTTGCAGTAGTTGCAGCTCGTGTTTCCGCTAGCAATTGCACAGCCTCAATCATGGCCTTATTAAACTCGGCCATCTGACGCATCAAAGCGCGCATCTCTGACGATTTACTTCTTTCACGCTTGTGCATCTTGAAGGCACTACACAAGGTAAAGAACTTGAATCTCGATAAAACACGAGTATAGCACATTGATTGTCATAAAAGAATATTAACTCTCAAATTACGATATACAAAAACAATCACATAATTAATATAAGCATATAAACAACACAGAATATACACTTCCTGTGTATAACCCATCTCACTTTCTCACCTCGGCTTGTCAAAATTTTAGTTTCCTATCATTTTCAACGTAACCCAATCATTTATTAACATAGGCTCTGATACCAACTGTAACACCCGTGAATTTCGAGTGGTTAATTAAAATAAAATAATATTAAAATTCTATAGAAAATTCAGCAGAGTTTCATTTTAAATATGGACTGCCTAAAATTTAATTTATGATTGATGTCCGAATTATAAGTCTGTTTCAACAATTCAGCAATCCATATCCCAAATTTCCAACAACTCCAACCAACTCAAATTCCAACGTAATTCCTGTATAATTACTCGAAATCCAAACGTGTTATTCCACGATTATGACGAGAATAATCGCTAAGGAAGAATTACTTGTACCAAAACTAAATTAAAGCTTAATTTAAACTATTATAACTGTAATAGCCCTATTTTTGATAGCGTTTATTAAATGTTGATTATATTTATTAACTTAATTATGTTTCAGAAATCTTATTTTATTTGAGTTGTGGGATGTGATTTTTATTTGTCGTGTTTTTAATGTAATTATTTATTTAATTATATGAGATTATTATTATTATTATTTTATATTTTGGGTTGTAGCTAGCAATTTGTTGATTAGTATTTTTCCAAGGGAAAAATCCCAAACCTTTGTCGATCTCACCCTCTTTCTTGTTGGTCGGTTAGATAAACCCAAATAACCCCCCCTCTCTTGTCGGTTGTTTAGAGAACTAAAACCCCCAAAACCTTTTCTTTCTCTCTCTTCCCGTGTGAAAACCCGAAACCCCAATTAAACCCCCCAAACCCCTTAATCTCTCTCTCGTCCGCTGCTCTTTGCCTCGCCGGAGTTGCGCCTCTCCTCCGCCGGCGTTCTTGAAGCTCGTCGGAGCCGCGCTGTTCTACAGCGAGTTACTTCTCTCGCTTCTTCTTCGTTGTTCGTGCTCTGTTCGTGGTTGTTCAGCGAGCGATTTGTTGCGACACGCTATTTCATCGACGAACGACCGCCGGAATCCTGCCGTTGGCGTTGCGCTGCTGTCGTTAAGCCTCGCCGGAGCTCCGCTGATGTGCATTGGAGCTTCGAAACTCCCCCTTATCCCTCTGTTCTTCGTTGCTCTTGTGAGCAGAGGTACTAACCTATTTTTACCTTTCTTTTAAATGGGTTTGTTCTAATTGAAGTTTATAATTTCCTTACTATGTTGATTATGTGAATAGTTATGTTGAACTAATGTTGTTTATTTAAATTAAAAACCCAAAGGGTATTGTGGATATGTTGTTATTGTGGTAGATTGGCAGTGGTGTTGTTGACTTGTTGTGGTGTTATTGTTGCTGTGTTGTATTGTTATTGTTGTTGTTGGATGCTGCTGTTCGATGTTGCTGATGATTATTTTTGTTAGTTGTTATTGTTCTACACATCTGTTGTAGATGCTCCTCTTGGTTGTGATAAAATCAAAATTGGAGTAGCACCTTCACTTTACTAATAAACATAGTTGATGTGTTGTTGGTTGTGGTAAAGAGTTATGATTAGAAGTTTTTAAATTAGTTCAATAAGACTTATTAGTTTCATTTGTGTAATGGGAAGCCTTATTCTAGTTATACTGAATAGTAAGTTATACAATTAGATTAATGTTCTTAATTAGAAATTGCCGTTAAGATATATGGAAGGGTTTGTATCAACTAAGTTAGTCGAATTAGTTTATTTTTCGGAAATCAGTGGGAGTAGTTCCCAAGTATCATTATTGTTGTGGTGTTGATGATTGTTAACTAAGGTAATTGAATAAGTTGAGTTATGTGCGTCATTGAAGTTAATAGGATTAAAAAGCTATGAGTTAGTAAGGGTAATGTAAGTTCCTTTGGTCCTAATAATAGTAGAATGTTGTTAATTTTTCTACGGTTATTGTATTGCCAGGAATAGTAGTAATTTCAGTTTATTGTTCTTGGTAAGTTAAAAGTATCATGATTAAGAAGTTCTTAATATATAAGTTAGTTAGCCAACGACTATTTGTATGACTTTTAAGAATAAATTGGTTATGTCAGTTTAGTTAACTAAAGAAAGAAAAAGGATTAATTAAGTGTTGATAATATCAAGATTCTTAGAAGTAAACTCTATTGCAAGGTCTATCTGCTAATATAACCGAGTTAATGTGATGAGGGAATACCCTATAAATGGCTTAAAATAGTAAACTTAGAATGCTATTTAGAGTTACTACAAAGGGATTAAGATGTTTATTTCTTTTAATAATAGTTACTTAATAAAGCTAGTAGTTCAGTAAAAGTAAACTACACATATGTTGGTTATAAAGTAAGATATTACTCACTTCTTCGTTAATGATTAAGAGTTGAGTTAATCAAAGTTAACTTATAAGATATTCAATTCGTTTAACTTTTAAATAAAGGATGTGAGTTGGTTGGAGTTGGGAATAGTTCTAAAATAATTGACTAATGTTAATGAAATGGAGAGTATTGAGGTTAGCTTACCTAGTAATGTATTAAGGATGCGTTTTATAAAGAGTTTCCGTTTAATGACTATAGATGGAGTAAAGTAATAAAGTCGGATTATCAGATTAGTATATACCAGTTTATATTAGTGCTTGAGTTCAATTACGTAATAAATATAAGTTGTGAAATACCTTAAAGAGGTCTCAAATATATGTTTGAGTAGTACTTTAAGGACATGATTTGGACTTGGCCTATGTGATTATGTGTACACTATTCTGAGTGGATTCATCGTTGATTTTGTAATTATTGTTCAGCTAATGGTAACAACTAAATATCAATATTGTCTTAAGAACCTCAAGTTGGGATGTGTAAGTTAACTCTCCTTAGTTAATTCTAAGAGAGAGACTCATTGTACTTGTTGGTGTATTTGATGAAAATTGTTATCGTTAATGAGATAAATGTCGATTAATAACCATGAAGTATAAAAGAGTACAAACTATTATAATCGAGAATATGAGTCATGCTTTTGTGAATTAGTAACTCGTGTATAAATTATTATGGCTTATAAGTTCTATGATTGGAATTGAGTTGAACCTAGTTGCATAACTACACTGACCTTGAAATTCATAAGAAAGCACGATAGCATGTGATTATAGTTTTCTAGAGTGAAGTCTTCTAGTGTGGTTGATTATGCAACAATCGTTTATATAATTAATAAAGCTAGCGGATGAGTTCCAAGAATGATTGGTTGTTTATGAATGATCATCGAAAGGAATTTGAAAGGGGAAAGTAGCCTCGTCTGAGTCGACGGATGAGGTGACATGAACAGTGCCCCATGGACTGTGAACCTTGGGGGCCCCACAGGGAAACCTGCCCATTGCTCTGTGGGGCGATAATCGGGCGATATATCAGGTAATGTGAAACCTGTGGATGGCTGATGAAATCAGCGGAAAAATGTACTCCGGACTAGTCGCGGTTATTGGCCAAAAGTAAAGCGAATGGTTGGGTGACGACCCCCACTGTCGGAGTGTAAGCTTTGTCTCCTCCGCCGCGTTCTCTTTCCCCCTTGTTGAAAAGAATGTCATTTAAAAGTATGAAAGTTATATCAATGATGGATTCCCGATAAGGAATCGTATCGTGGTAAGTTGTTTCGATATCGGATTCCCGATAAGGAATCGTATTAGGTAAGTAATGAAAGTTTATTCAGTATATGAATATGAATATCGATATTGGTTCCTAATAAGGAGGCATATCATGGTAAGTGATACTAACGTTGGATTCCCGATAAGGAATCGTATCTCGTTATTGGATTCTTGATAAGGAATCATCATGATGAAAGTTATTATGTCATTTATTGCCTGACAAGGGTTTGCGTAGGACAGTATAAGAGAATGACTGATAGAGTATGAAAGCATAAGTGTGAGTTTCCATTAAGAAATCAACTAAAGGAAATGAAGATATTGTTGATATCAAAGTTGATGACCTCAAATTCCTACTATGGAATCGTGGTAAGTGGAATGGTTGATAAAATGAGAATATAGAAACATGTCATTGTTGGGAGTCACCTTATGGTGTTTGTTACTATGTGATTAGTGATGTATTATGAAACGAAGAATTGGATAGAAATATAATATGTATGTTCAACAAGATTATTGCTGCTAAGCATGCTATGATGGATGTGATTGTTGAACTTATGTTGACTGCTGAGTCGTTTTTAAGTAAAAGCCACCAAAGCATGTGTTACTCTTATTTACGGGTTTAGTACTCAGCTTTGCTGATGTGTGTACGTTGTTTTGTCATTTCTGTGGCCTGTCACTTGGTGGGTGGCAGTATCTTATATGTTTCAGGTTGAAGCCGTGAGTTATTCTTGTGCAAGCTGAAGCGGATACGAGATGGTGCAATATTATATTTGTTATTGAAGTGAGGACGCTCCACTTGTAATAGTTAAACGTTTATTTTCTATAATTATTTTCTTCATTTAAGAACGTTAGCTAGTGCTCCTGATTCTCTGTTGGTTGTTGCTCCGCGAAAGCGTTGAGGTTGTTGAGCTTTGGGATTTGGAAATATCTTATAAATTGAATTTGCAAACAGGTTAAATCATTTTTCGCTTTAGCGTTGTCCTATTTTCAAAGGAAACTCTATCGAATTTTCTGTAGAATATTTATGGAATAAAGTCTGAGAATCAGAGTGTAGTTGCAATAGTTAATTAATTTTAATAGAGTTGGGAATTGAGTTCCACACTCTCCGATGTAGTTCGGTGAGTGTGATGGTAATAGTTCGGGTTATCTCGACTAGAGTCTCTTTCGCTGTGCTTAATCCTTTGTAAGCTGGTCGGGAAAATTCGGGCTGTTACAATAACCCAACCGAATAAAGATTTAGGTGGATTAATATTTACAATCCTAAGTCTCAAAATATTAATTATATATTAGAAATGCACAAGAAAAGAACTATTATAACTATAAATATGGAAAACTCGTGGACGTTGCTTTCCGCCCACACCCCAGCTCTAAGCCTTCATGTATCTGCATATATTAGGCATGTAGTATAAGCCAAATAGGCTGAGCAAGATTCACTACTATAAAGCCAAATACATATGCAGGTAGGATGCATTAATTAAATCGTACAAAACATTTACTTTTGCAACCACAATACTAAGTAAAAACATTATAAAATATTTTTCTTGATTTCTTTTCAAAACCAAATACTCTTCTATTTTCTTTGCTAAAACAATTTCTTCTAGAATCTTAGAATCATAAATCTATGGAATGGAACGAACTTTATTTCCCATTGGGCTAGCTAGACCCTCCTGATAACTATTAGACAAATCTCTATTCTATATGGGAAGAGGGGTAGAACACCAAAATATTAGAAATCCCATTTTACCCTCATTATATCTCTATTCTAACTACCCACTTTAATTAAAAAATAAAAAAATAAAAAATAAAAAATAAAAAGGAAACTACCTAATTCATTTTAAAAATAAAAAAAGACATTACAAAACGAAAACCATCAACAATTCAAATATCCCTAATTTATTAGATATAATAAAAAAATTAATTTAATTTTCTACATCCCCTAAAAAAAATAATTTTTCAATGTATTTTCGCACGCATCACGTGCATATAAAAACTTGTACCCCTAGTGTGCACACCCCCACAAATGGCCAAATCCTAAAAGAAGATCTAAGTTCGAGGTATTTAAACCCTAACTTCAGAATTTTAAAAGAAAAACTTAAATTAGTTGAAGAATTCAACTTACCCACTAATATAGAAGATTGGGGATGAAAAATAACTTGCAAAATGACCCTAATACGAGCCTTAAATGCTCCAAAATGCAGCAGCAACGACCCCTTTCCTCTCCCCTTGCGCCGCCTATATGTTCACTTCTATGGTGTTGCTTCTAGTGGCGGTTGTGGTTGCGGGTCGTCGGCAACGCTGGTGGTTGTGTGGTGAAGGAGGGAGATGAAAGGTGAGGGTGAGAATGAAGGAAATTGGTTCACTGAAGAAGGTTTTGCGTATTTTTATTGCTTCTCTCTTTTGGTTGGGTAAAGAATGAGCATTAGTTTCTTTATGGTTTACCTTTTTGTTTTCCTCTTTTACATATATGCAAGTATACTTCGGCTTATTACTATTATTAGTTAAATTACTCACTGAACTTGTCCCACTATAACCATATAAATTATTTACGAAGTCATTCCTAAAGATAAATAATAAATTTAATATTAAAAAACTAAAATAAATAATATAGTTAATAAATAAAATAATAAACTGTTTCAATTTTCAAAAGTATGAAGAAGAAATTTCACAATTTAATTATGAATCTTCTCCTCCCATTGTGGCCGCCAAAAACCTTGTTGGTGCAAGATTAGCTCGTTAACTTTGCAAACAAGTCAATGGACATCTAATAGTTTGATATTGAATGCCTTCGAAGGCTTAGTCCATGGGATTACCGATATTAATTAGATAAAACCTTGCTAACATACTTTATTGCAATTTAATTAATAATTAAACTACAACATCTGATGGTTCCAGGTGAAAACAGTAAATAGAGTAAACAATAATTAATCTGTTAATTAAAGTATAAGATTCCCATACATGCCACAAACTTCAAGATGGAGTTTACAAGACACAAAAGGATAAGTTAGGCTGGAAAGCTAAAGAGGACACATGAAGGCTATTACCTCTATGGTTCCTTGCTTCAATTGGAGAATTTAGAGATCTTGGTGCCATAACATATTCTACGTCTAAAGGAAAGCTATGACCCCAGAAGGGGCTTGAACTACGCTAACACTACGTTACGCTAAGGAAAGAAAAGATGTAGTTTGTTGAGTTGTTTGTTGTTTTTTGCTTGATGACGATTCTTCTATTTTATAGAGAATCACAATATGTAACTTCGGTGCAACCTAGGGAGGGAAAATATTTGAATCATATTTGATCAAATCTCAACCACCTTATGGCGCTAGATAACTGTCACCTTATAATGCATGTTCCTCTTCACATTGAACCGTCTCATGATTGCTCTTTGATTGCCTATCCTTGTACTACCCTTCTCTTTTATCTCCTAGTGGTCTTGAAAGTCTCCATTTGTTAATCTTTACCTCCGTTGACTTCGTTTAATAGACTTTATACTCATGTTGGGCCCTATGTTGACGCCAAATTAAACCTTTGATCTCTGTTGACTTCGTTTAATAGACTTTATTTTCATGTTGGGCCCTATATTGACGCCAAATTAAACCTTTTGAAGTTTAATTCGATGTACCACAATAAATGTTACTTGACATTTAAAAATGATAGTAACACGACTGTTATTATCAATAAAAGTACATGTAATATGACTAAAAAGAAATATCTTCAAGATTTGCCACTATAAGCAACTAAACGCCGTTGTTAGATAAATTAAATTTGAGATTAATATGGAAACATACAATTCGGGATTTATGGGACAATTATAGTAATAGCAGTTAGCACCATATTCTAACAGCATGCACGCACCAGGCATGAGTGCATGGCATTTGTTAAAGCATTTGTACACAAAATCTATTCTAAGCTCTTGCTCCAGAGTTAAAAGTTTTTTTTTTTTTTTCATCTTTTCATCTCGTGTAATACTATTTTGACCTGAAAAAAAAAATACTACACTTGTATCCAAGTATCTTTGTTTACCAGACCATACGTTCTGCACTATCTTACTTCTTTTCCTCTGTATGGAATATCCTCGTAGTGACAGAGAATCAACACTCGAAAGTCAAAAATGAGAATCTGTCCTATGCCAAAATCGATGCTAACTAGAAGGATTTTAGCTTGGGACCATTTTTAGGGACCATAATTTACGCTTTTGTTTATTTACTTGTTTATAGGAATAATGATGCGTTTTATATAACAAATTGACAAATTATTCCATAAAGCTGAAGCTAATTGGCTCGATCAGTTATTTGTCTATATGAATCACAAGTGTGGGTTAAGTGCTAAGAATTAGTCATGTACTCATGTTAATCAAGTTTTAAGAAGGTAGTGTAACACAGTATATTCTACCTGACTACCTGTATGCCCGCCTTTATTTCAAGGAACCCTCCTCTATATAAGACTTTGGAAATTGATTGTATTATTTATTGTTTTGATATTTGTGAATGACAAATGTATTTTATTAAATTCTGACTTCTTTAAAAACTATTGGCTTAGCTATCTTTGTTTTTGAATCGTATTACTTGTTTGGTATGGTATAAGCTATCAAATAATTGTTCTACGTGAGCTTGCTTTTCCTCCGTTCAAATGGAATTTTGTTTTTTCTTATCTTCTCTTTATTGTATGTGGAAATGCGGATGACAATAATATATAACATTCCTATTTGATCTTATATCATAATAATGAGATTTTTAAATGTTTAAAAAAATGACTAACTATAGTAATATAATTTTAGTTCTTCGGTATTAGTGTACAACTCACACAAGATTTTACCAGTTAAGTTAGATGGCATTTACTACCAAATTTGTGAGTTGAATATGGTATAAGATCTTGTCATGTTAACTTATTGTGACATAAAGTGAGTTATTATTTTTTACTTAAAGCTGAATTCTTATTATTGTTTAGAAAACTTCTAATGTCTAACAAGTAAATTCGCGTAAAATACATTTCTGTAAGAGACATCATACAGACAAACACTGAGATTTAAAAGATGAGGGTAATGGAGGAATAACATTTGCAATTACGAGATACACCCTCCATCTTTTATTACTTTACCTAGTTTTTAAGTCCGGGTTATGTCCCGAGAAATTATATCTTTTATTTATTAATATTTTACTTTGAAGTAATAATATCAAAATATCATTTGGTCTAGTGGTTAAGACATTAGTATATATGCTTGTGATCATGGGATCGAATCTTACATAATTCATTTTCTATTTATTTAGTGTATATGGATTACATGGCATGAAACACTCAGAGCGAAGGCGCCACGTAGCATCATTCCTTGCTTAGGACACCTTTTAATATATTAGTACTAACACTATATGAAGGTGAATAGTGTGCGACAATATATTAATATTAATAGTAACATCAAAAGTGTTAAAGTGTAATATTTATAGTGAATATGGATGAGCGTTATGATTTTTTTATTAGCATTGATATAGTGTAAAGAATAATGTTTTCCATAAAGGACCATCTTGATGTATGATATGCTATCTTTTACTCCATCTTTCTTTTTAATCTACACACTTTTCTAGTCCATTTTTTTTAATTTACATACTGTTGCTTTTTCTATTTTTGGTAACCTATCACATTTATTTTCTCCTCTTTTTCCACCAATGTCATTCACTTTTTAATATTTTAACCCACTTTTTTTGTTTCTGTCTCTCCCTTTTCAGTTATCTCTCCACCTTTTCAGTTTCTCTCTCATATTTTTGTACTTCCTCCTTGATTCTCCCAAAAGTGAAGTGAGTAAATTAAAAAGAAACGAAGGGAGTATTTGATAGATACTTTAATTTAACAACACTCTTTTAAAACAATGATCTAGGCTATTTTATTTATTTATTTATTTAAAGTACATATATTTCATAGGCATATATTATGAGTATTAGTTCAATTTAATTTCATTAGGTGATTGAGGATTTTAGGCATATTATTGTGGGTAGTGCATCGATAAATAAATAAATTATAAATTGATATTATCTGATGATGTAAGTTTATCTCTTTAATTATTTATTATCCCAACTAATTGTGAGGTCCAAAAAATTGAAAAAATAAAAATTATCTAAGTTTCTTAATTCTTTTATGGTTTGTTAATGCATGTAATTTGAAATTCTAAATTGATAGTGAGAAATCTTTCAATCTTTGCTTTTGTAATTGTAAGAAAATTATCAATTTATATTTTCAATTGTAAGTCTCCTATTTTTACCTATTTTTTTGTATTTCCTTTTGTTAATATAGAACTTTACTATTACCCTTATATGTAAATGAGGAAAAAATTAGAATTTTTTTTCTTTATTATGTTTTGTGAGATTAAGGGTATACAAGTCTATTATCGAGGGCATACCATAGCTCCCCCTTGACTTATATAATAGAGATAGATAACTAATAACGGCTGAACCTTGCGAAATTGACAATCGTTAAGCAAGATGTTCCAAATTGTCAATTCACTTGGTCTAGTGGTTTGGTTTGTATCTCACAACCTTGAGGTTGTGGGAACGAACTCCACTAGAGGCACTTTGAGGGTTGGGATTTTCCCTTACCATTCTCCCTACTTCCAAGAGGCCTTGCCTGCAAATCCGAGTTGGGTTGACCTGTGCGAGGTTTTGGTCCGGCTAGGACGCCTTTTTGTGAGATTAAGGGTATACAAGTCTTTTAACGAGGGCACACCATAGCTCCCCCTTGACTTATATAATAGAAATAGATAACTAATAATGGTTGAACCTTGCGAAATTGACAATCGTTAAGCAAGATGTTCCGAATTGTCAATTCACTTGGTCTAGTGATTTGGTTTGTATCTCACAATCTTGAGGTTGTGGGATGGAACTCCACTAGAGGCACTTTGAGGGTGGGGATTTTCCCTTACCATTCCCCCTACTTCCAAGGGGCCTTGCCTGCAGACCCGAGTTGGGTTGACCTGTGCGAGGTTATGGTCCGACTAGGACGCCTTTTTCTAACCTTCTAATTTCTTTTAAAAAAAAATCAGTCGTACTAAATTAGATATCGAAAAAGTAGAAAATTTTGGCCCTAAGTAATCGTAATCATATTTAGCTAATCGTAATCAAAATTTGGGCCCAAGTAGTTGCTATCAGCCAGAAGCACAGTGGGAAACAAAGGCCCAGCAAAAGATTTTTGCTAGACAACCGTGGGCTTTTTCTCAAACCTGCTGCTGGCATAACTTGCTGACCTTGCTACTAAATGTAACATATAATATGGTCCAACAAAAAAGTTCTCACACAAAGCCCTGCCACTTGTCCAATCCAATCTCAAAGTTCGCAGTCACAATCTTGGACCGAAACCACACATCCAATCCCATACCATTGCGGCACATGACCCCAAATTTGACTTATTGCTTTCTCTTGTTATAGATGTGTTACAAGTCTTACTACCCATAAAAGTCTCTCTACTAAGAATGGATATGGACCCAGGACCTAAACTCGATTGGACCCGATTTATTTTGGGTTTGGATCTAAATAATTGAGACCCGTTGGGGATCCGACTCGCAGACTCAATTTCGTATTTACATATTAAATATATGTACTATAATACAAATTATAGAAAGTAGTAATAAATTTTTTTACCAAGACTGAAATCAACTTGTTGTAGATGTTTTGATTTTAAATGGTTGTATAGGAACTCAAATATTATTTTATTTATTTATAATTTTAGTAATTAAAAAAATGGTGCAAAGAATTTGCAGGTTGAATAAAAATCAAAACTTATTTTGGACCCAGGATTCGCCAAATCCATTGGATATGGGTAAATTTTCTAGACCATGTGGGTCTTGGGGGGGATCTGGGTCTGGGTCTAAATCTAAATTTACGGGTCTGGGTCTAGGTCTAGCAAGACCCGCCCCAGACTGACCCATTCCCATCCCTACTCTTTACCATCACCTGAATTTATTGCTCCAGATCTTTTACCGCAGACTGTCCACCATGAGCATTATCATAAGACCTCTTGTAAAATCGTGGAAGGAATCAAATTCTTGGTGATGTTTGAAAATTGCGAGAAATGTCTTACAATCATTGTTAATTCTACGTGGTACAACCAAACCAACTTTATCGTTCAAGTGCAATCATTACATTCACAATGGTGAAGTAACTCAGACCTGTTTAGTTAATCATATGTCATGATTTTCTTTTCCTTGATTGTGCTTAGAGTCACTACTATACGCACAACTTTAACTGTAGATTGTGTCATTGTGTGAGAACTATACATATATATATATATATATATATATTATAAGGGAAGGAGAGAGCAACGGTGTCCTCTTTTAAAACGCCTATTTTGCCCCCCTTCCCTTTCTAAATTACAAAAGAAATGTCAATCAAAATCGGCAATCAAAGAAAACTACCGAAAATAGATTTACAACACTCACTCACAAATCACTTAAAAGAAGAAACTTTACAATTCACCCATACAATTGAGAAAATCACGTTATAAAAATCACGCAAATCACTCAAATAATCAGGAAACTTTATTAAAACTTAAAATACATACAAACTAAAACTAGCTAATAACCTAGAACGTCAATACATACAAAAACATTTACAAACATTTACTTACAAATCACTATTCTCAATTAATGGTGGGTCATGATAAAAATTAGAGGTGTATTTGTAGTGAAATCAAAATTTAGAATCTAGACAAGGAAAAAAATTATTTCCTTTTTTTTATAGTGTTTCCTATATATAATGAAACTTTTACATATATTTGGACCTATTTTTTTCTATTATATAATAGCGATTAATTATCAAGGTAAAAAGGTTTATGTAAAATTGTCATTCAAGAATTAAAGTACAACATATCTCTATTATATAAGGGAAGAGGGGAGCTATGGTGTCCCCGAATGAAGAGACCATGTTACCTCCTTCCTATTCTAAATTACAAATTCACTTACAAATCAAAGAGGGCTTCAAACAAAAATATCAAAAATATAATATCACTCACAAGTTAACTAAAATCATAAAATTGCATAATTTACGTTATGCAAATCACTAAAATGAGGAAACTTTACAAAAAGTTAAAAATTCACTTACAAACTACAACCTATAAAAAAATTGACTTGAAATCAAAGTGTTATTTCTTTACACTTTATGAAGTACTGTACTTAATTCAAAAATCAACTAGAAAATTATAATATTAGAAATCATAAATAAATTCATTAAAATTTCTATTTTGTTCATAGACTTTAACTTTGAAAAGTAAAAAAAAACAAAACAAAAAGTATGGCGAGAGACTTAAGTGATAGAAACTAAACCAATCAAATTTTGCAACTAAAAACAATTATATTTCGTATGTCTAATGTTCAAATTTTGACTTTTATGTCGAAGAAAATCGAGTTTCTGTTTCGAAAAAAATTCAAGCACGCATCGCGTGCAAAAAATTCTAGTATATATATATATATATATATATATATATATATATATATATATATATATATATATATATATATAGGCAAGATCACATGAGAATGCTCCTTACATGAGAAATGAGAATGAATCTCAACCATACGATTGGTTTAGAGTTACAACACTTATTCATTAGAGTTATATCCCTCTAAAAAAAAATTTGAATTCAAAAAAAAATTGTTTTTC
This sequence comes from Beta vulgaris subsp. vulgaris, assembly GCF_026745355.1. Lineage (NCBI taxonomy): Eukaryota > Viridiplantae > Streptophyta > Magnoliopsida > Caryophyllales > Amaranthaceae > Beta > Beta vulgaris. Next base: position 28,483,354 of record NC_079207.1, on the reverse strand, counting down.
TTTGAATTTTTTTTTTTTTCAAATATTGTTTTTTAGAGTTACATCACTTTTTCATTAGAGTTACATCACTTATTCATAAGAGTTATAGCGTGTAAAATTCATTCTCATTTCTCATATAAGTATGCATTCTCATATGAACTCACTTATATATATATATATATATATATAATATATAATATATATATATTATAATAATAATATATATATATATATATAATATATATATATATTTATATATATATATATATATATATAATTTAATGACAAGGATATCCTTAACATCATCTATTACACCCCCTCAATCTCTGCAGGGGGTACCACGTACAAATAGGACCTCAAAAACTCAAAACGCTGACAAGACAAACTTTTGGTAAAAATGTCAGCAATTTGTAACTCGGCAGGAACATAACGTACAACTAAATCACCATGAGCAACATGCTTCCGAACAAAATGATAATCAATCTTTATGTGTTTGCTATGATCATGCTGACCCGGATTCACAACAAGATAAGAAGCAGAAAGATTATCACAAAACAAGTTAACGGGAGCACGAATGATGAGTCCCAACTCAGCTAACAAAGAACCAATCGAGAGAGTGTCCTGTAACGTGTATGCAACAGCATTATAATGTGCTTTTGTGGAAGACTTGGAGACTGTGGGTTGCTTTTTCAAGCATCAGGAGATGAGATTACCACCTAAAAAGATGGAATAACTATTGGTAGAAGGACAACTATCCGGATGGACATAGGCTTGGAGGGGAGAAGCCATAGACCGTAGTCAAAAGCACCCTACAAGTACCTATAATTACGCTTAAGCACCAACAAGTGAGATGTGCGGGGGCATGCACAAATTGGGAAACTAAATGCACATCATATGTAATATCAGGTCTTGTCATACTCAAGTATGTAAAGCCCCAACCAAACTGCAATACTCAGTATAATAGAATAATAGATCACCATCTATAAGCGAGAGAGTGGTGCAACTAGGAAGAGGCGTGCGAACTTGTTTAACGGTGTGTAGATAAAATTTGAGAAGATCGTTAACATACTTTTTCTAACACAAGAATAGACCTTTGGACGTGTGAATACCTACACACCGAGGAAATAGTGAACATCACCTAAATCCTTCATATCAAACTCAACGGACAAAAGAGAAATGAATTTCGTGATCAAAGGGGTTGAGTTGTATGTGACAATAAGATCATTGACATAGAGAAAAAGATACGGAATATATTTGCCACGACGAATAATAAACATAGATGTATATGACTGACAAGAAAAGAAGCCTGTTGCAGCAAAAAAACTACTGAAGCGAAGATACCAAGCTCGAAGAGCTTGTTTCAATCCATAAATAATTTTCCAAGACGACAAATATGGTTAGGAAAATCAGGATGAAAAAAACCTGCAGGTTATTTCATGTAAACTTCCTAAATAAGATCGTCATGTAAAAAGGCATTTTTCAAATACAATTGACGAATGACCTAATGATAAGAAATAGCTAAAAATAAGACCAATTGAACTAATCATATGACCTTCTTCATTAGTTATAATCGTATAAATCCATTTTGTACCAACCAAGTTCCTAGACGTTTCATAAGGTACCAAAATCCCAAGTCTTATTGACAAGCATGTCATTAATCTCTTCCGCCACGGCTTCACGCCATTTTAGAATTTTATTAGCTTTAGAAAAACAAGTAGGTGCTACCGGTCGAAGGACGACTGTCAAAGAAATGGGAGAGGTGGACACAGGACTAGGATGACTAAGGGAAGATGAGGGAGACTCGCTCACATGGGTGAGGAGCGCAGCACCAAAGGGCTGTTGGAGGAACTCCTCGTCGGTGTTAGGCGACATGGGATGGGGCAGGGGATACGACACGATGGGGGGGGATCCAGCGGGTGCTGAGGATCCATTGGGCTGGACAGCAGCGCGAAAAGAGGGAGAGGAAATCCAGCAGGCGATGGGGAGCCATAGGGTTGATCATGCACGAGGGGAGGGAATACTAGACGCAGCAGGCACTAGGTATCCAGTGGGCCAATCAGTCGCGCGAAGGAAGTGAGGAGGGAACCCAACAAGCGCTGGAGGTTCGTGGTGCAGGACAATAGCACCCAAGGAGAGAGGGGGAGGACTCAGCGGGCAGCATATTGGAGTGCATATTATTAGGCTTGGGAGGAGGGTACGTGTAGGAAATCGCAAAGGGTAGTGTTGGAGGACGGAGGGATCCGTATCGCCAGAGTCAAGTCAAGACAAGGGTCGAGACGACACTAGCTAACGATAGTGGAACACAATACTCATGCAATTTGATATTCCAACTCACTTAAACTCGACCTGACTTGGGTTCATAACCCTGATACCCTTTATACCCGGAGGGTATCTAATAAAAACAATTTGAGCCCACATTAGGTTCAACTTATTTAATCGTTTGGTACTAAAATTTGGAAAACACTAAAAACCAAATATACGTAACATGGAAAAATTCGGACGTTTAGGATAATATTTTTTCAAAAGGAGATAAACCCTGTAAAATTGGAGTAGGCAGTCAAATGATGATATAAGTATTTGGATAAGCAACATCGACCCATAATTTACTAGGAAGTAAATACTAAATGAGCATTATACGGGTAAGTTCAATTACTTGTCGATGCTTACATTCAGCAACACTAGTTTTTTGTTGAGTTTCAGGATAAGATTTGCGAATATAAATACCACATTTTTAAAAATGATCAAGTAAAGGTTTATTATCAAATTCCCTACCCCCATCACTTTGGTAATGTTTTATTTTCCCGTTAAAGAAATTCTAAACCAATCCTTGGAAATCCAAAAAATGATAATGCACATTCAATTTTCGTTTCAAAGATAAATCCATGTATAACGAGATAAATCATCAACGAAACACACATAATTTTAAAACCAATATTTGATAAAATATTCGATTGCCAGAAACCAGAATTAATGAACTAGCTGCTAGGGTTTATGAAAAGAGTGTTTTACATGCTGGAAAGGTAAGCTATGAGACTTACCTCATCAACACGAAACACAATAAAATACATGACTAGGGGCACAAACAATTACCTTATTTTGCTTAAGAGAACCTAAAACTCAATCGCCACAATGTCCAAGACGAGGATGCCAAGTAGGATCGGACACAAAGAGAGACAAAACAACAATTGGCCACCTACGATGGGTGGTGAAGGTGATGGGGTAGACATTGCCTTGACTAGAAGCTTTGAGACTTAACAAAAACATGAAAATCAATTAAACTCACAGTACAATTGCTATCTTTAACCAATTTTTGGGCTGACATTAAATTAAATTTAATGTAGGACAAAGGTAGACTGAGTTTAGATCTAGAAGACAATTGTTAGAGTTTGATGTACTGTGCCAACATGTTTCATTGGGATTTCAGTACCATTTTCTACTTTAACAGAAATCACACTAGTATAAATAAATTTGTGTGATAAAATACCTATATCGTTGGTCATGTGAGAAAATGCTCTGAAATCAGGAAACCAAGTGGTTTCATTGTGCTCACCAGTGGAAAGCGAACAAGTGTAGCATTTAGACGTATGAGCATAACGAGAAGGACAAAAACATGCGAATGAACTTGGTGGAAACAAATTTGCCAGACTTTATTAGTGGATTAAGAACCAAACACACCCTCAACATTAGAACTCCCTCCAGAAGAATGGTTAGTATCGCCAAAAGTTAGAGCTACAACAATACTTTTAGATGACAAAACAAAATTACATATAATTGTACCTCCTAAATTTTGTGTTTGGGATTTTGTTTGGGTTTGCTTTGCACCCCAACCATAACCTATTCCACGACCACCACGATTGCGTCCCCGACCTTTGCCACCTCCACGACCCCCTTGTGAGTGCTAAGAGAGTGTTTGAGGAGGCAGACTTAGAAGGAGGAGAACTACTGGGAACATGGGTCAGAAAAACCTAATGAGAGGCAAAACCTTGTTCCTGAGCATGAAGACCCTTAATGATCTACTCTTGAATCAACAATTTTTCCCGAGCATCATTAAAACACGGATGACCAGAAAAATGGGTTATACTAGTAGTGAGGGAGTCATAATCTTTCCCAAGGCCCATGACGATATGTTGAATTAAATCAGACGACGAAACATGAGTAGCAACCGTGTCTAGAGAATCACCAATAAGTTTGATGTCACACATATAGGTATTCGTGGATTGAGTTTCAGTCTTAGAGACATGTTGTAACATGATTTTTAATTCCATAGAACGAGCCAAATTAGCATTCATCAACCGAGATTGGAGTCGAATCCATATTAACATAGAAAACTTAACATCATGCACCTTAATAAGCATATCTTCAAACAAAGTAGCAAATAACCATGAACAAAAAGTATTCAGTGATAGTATCCAGGATCCATGGATTCGGGATTATGAGGATAAATCAAATAAATCTCAGGCATTGCTATAAAACCATCATTCATGCCTAATAAATCATGGGATACTAAAAACAATTCAAGCTAAGTACACCAAGGTAAATAATTTTGAATAGTTTAAAGAGTACTAGTAACAATATTTTTAACGTTTGAAATGTGGAAGATAACGAAGCAAGATTCGGTTGTAGAGAAAAGTAACCAGGTGGACCACCATGGTCAGTAGGCATGTGGTGTTGCGGCAGGAGGCTCGGGTGGCCAGCAAGAGTGGAGCCACCGAAAGAAGGAGCCAGCGACGAGGGAAACCTACTAAAAGCAATATTCCCCCAAGAAGCAAGACCAATTGAAGAGGAGTATATACTCTATTATAGTCATTTTTTTTAAGTAAGAGGTCATATTTCAAATGCCAAAACCATTTACAACTTACTTCCCCTCTCAAGCATGTTAGAATTCGTGTTTAGGGAGGTTGAAAATCATAAGAAGAATAAGATGAAGCCATTGATGAGCAAGAGGTTGAAGAACAGTAGAGGAGAGAAGATAGAGAAAATGTAAAGCTACATTTTTATTATTATGTAAAGGTGAGCAAGAATATTATAACATCTACCTATTTATACTAATTACACTAATTACAATAGATAACAAAATTAATGCTAGAATTACAACTAACAACCTAACAAGAATATCTAAACTCTAACAACCTAATATCTATACTTCAACATCCCCCGCAAACTGAAAATGGTTGAACAACCATTTTCAGTTTGAACTTTCTAAGTGAACTTCAAACTAGGCAACCCACTTGTGGGCTTGGTAACTTGCAGTCATCTGCTAGAATGAAGAAGTAGAATAGGAACTTTATTTGTTGTTGTAATGTGGCTTCAGGTGCTGCACCATATACCACTAGGTAGTAATATACCAACAGGAAATACCACAATGCACCGAACTTTTTGAAAATAGAAATCCAATATACTTTGCAGCTTCTTGTCCTCTGAAGCAACCACCAATCAAAACCATATACACCATAACTCCAATGTAAGAGGTTTGTAGAACCAAGAAAAGGGAAGAAGAGAAGATGAAAAAAAAAAGGAATGAAGATAGAAATGATAGGAAAAGAAGTAAGAGTGAATATGGAGGGAGATAGAAAGAAAGAAAAAACAAAAAAATTATGGACCACTATGGGTCTTGAAAGAACCACATTTATGTGTGTCAAAATAAGCCTCTATGGGCACAAAATAAGCCTCTATGGGCATCAAAACAAGCCACTATGGGCATCAAAACAAGCCACTATGGGCATAACAAAGCCAACTATGGGCAAACAAAGCCACTATGGGCATAACAAGCCACTATGGGCAACAAGCCTCTATGGGCAAACAAGCCACTAAGGGCAAAATGACCAACTATGGGTCTTAGAAAGAAGCCTCTATGGGCGAAATTGACCAACTATGGGTCACAAAACATGCCTCTATGGGCAGAAAAAAGAAAGAAAAAAATGTAATTTGTGAAAGAAAAAGAAATGGAGAAGATGGATGAGGTAATACATTGTAGGACCATAAATCTTTATACCAATCCAACACCTCATGGTGGTACCGATGCAACATTATGTTATTATCAGGTGCAAGTTCAACAAACTCAAAATCATAAGCACCTAAACACTTCAAGTTCACGACAAATACAACAGTAATCCATCCATGCATTATAAATGCCCATTAATTGTTCATCCCATGAATCAAGCCCCATTCAATAGCATAGCCACAATGATCAGAAAGCCTTGCAAGAGACTGAGATTACCAGCCACAACCAATCAACAGAAATACAGTAAGAACCCAGCACAACAAACCCAGAAAACGTTGTCTATCTACAAAATGGATTCACCAGCAAACTTCAAACCAAAAATCACCAAGAAACCACATAAGACTCCAAAATAATTTCCCACAAAAAAGAAACCTCCAACTTTCTTTAATCAGTATCAATATCAACCAATTAACTCAGCAAGAACCCAAAAAATACTTCAATTAACCACCAAAATTCATCTCAAGACAATTTTAGAAGTGCAACAACAAAAGTAGTAGAACATACTACGAGCTTGGATTAAAGAAAACCAAACCAGAAAATCAGGAACTGAAATACCCAGAAATTGAGTTTTCGTGCCCATAAAACATCCCACAATCCAAGTGAGTTCAGAATCCCACAAATCAAATACCCAGAAAATCTTGAACCGAAAAATAGAATGAAATCTTCAATGCTTCGAATAAGAGAAGGATTGCATAATTCGAAGAGTAGCGAAAATTCGCGAGCAACAACAGCAAGAACATATCAAATCACTACCAAAACAAAATTCACAAATACTGGTGGAAATTCGAAACCTTCGATCAGTACCAGAGAGAGGAAAAAAAATATCCAGAATCTTGAAAGAACTGATCGAAAAAATCAAGAAGGATGAAGTTGAGGAATCAGCAAATGAATCTGACGCTGATTGTGATGAAATCAATTCAAAGAAACTTGAAATAGAAAATGAATTAACAGAACGAATTGGAGAGAAATGGTGATTTCAGATTCGTGAATCAACATTATCGCAAAAAGAACCCTAAAAATTAGGGAAAAAAAACTCAAGAATCTATAAATTGTTCGATTCAAGGTTCGAAAAGATAATTTGTGAATGAATTAGGTGATAAATGGGCAAATGAAACCTAATTGCTCAATTTTGAGCGTGAATTCAGACATTTTCGAACAGAAAATTTTTCAGAAAATTATGATGAATTAGAGATTTGATTTGAACAAGAATTTTGTGCGGAATTTACGAGCTAGGATCATTCTTGCTCTGATACCATGTTAGAATTCGTGTTTAGGGAGGTTGAAAATCATAAGAAGAATAAGATGAAGCCATTGATGAGCAAGAGGTTGAAGAACAGTAGAGGAAAGAAGATAGAGAAAATGTAAAGCTACATTTTTATTATTATGTAAAGGTGAGCAAGAATATTATAACATCTACCTATTTATACTAATTACACTAATTACAATAGGTAACAAAATTAATGCTAGAATTATTACAACTAACAACCTAACAAGAATATCTAAACTCTAACAACCTAATATCTATACTTCAACAAAGCAAACCATTTAGGATAGACTCCAAGAGAAGGGAACAAGAAAAAAAACATTATACAAGGACTCAATCCATGCTCAATCTCTGCTACTGATTTTCTTTGGTAAACAACTAAGAATTTTATACTTCACTACATGCTTTATAATTTTTATAGTATATACTAAACTAGTCCCAGTAGGGTTCATTTCTTGTCTACCATATATTGTAAATCAAAGCCTTAAGTGTAGCAACCTACACCGCTCTTTTAATCTTTGATCCCTTTTTTCTCCTGATTATCAAAGTAATAATCTGCTTCATATCACTGAATTGTGTCTGCGTACTACACCATTGCTTACTCTATCAAGACAAGTGTGACTAAAGTGACAATTGAAAAGTAAATGCTACCTATATCCCAACTAACTTTATTTATTTCCCCTTGACGCGATGGCGGGGAAGAAGGGGGCCTAGAAGCGTGGAATCTCATCAGAAATATAGAGAGATTCATCGGAACATGTGATGAATAAGTTGTGTGGGCCTTCATATGGTTCACAAGTATAGAAAAACACGATCGATTGAAGAAGTAATGGGCATATAAGCATTGGAGTTTAGGGATTTTGAGGTGGGAGAAATTTTGACTACGCTTAATAAATAATCCAGTTGAGACAACTGTCTAAAATGAATCATACTTCAATTCATAATCCAGAGAGGCAATCGACACAAATAGCTTTAGGTAATCCAAATCCGATTCCAATTTTGCAATAATTTAATGAAGTAGATGATGATGTGAATGAAAATATGGATGAAGCGATTAATCATAAGATACAAATTGATCAAGATGATATGCAAGAGGAAGTACATTATTGCAATTCAGCTATTGTGTGCTTTTTTTTGGGTGCTAATCCACCTAATGTGGTAACTAAAGGTTTTCTTAGAAGGATTTGGAGGAATTTGGTAGTGGACTAGGTTGAAATGGTTGAAAAGGGAATATTCATAGTGAGATTTAAAATTATGGAGAATAAGGATAAGGTGGTGGATGGTGGAAATCCTTTTTTTGATGGCAAACCAATAATGGTTAAGCCCTGTTGTCAGGAAATTGATTTAAATAGGGATGAAGGAAGTTGTCAATCTAGATTCAACTTAACCTTGTTTTTAAGTATTGGAGTCAAGGGTGTTTAACCAAGATTGTTAGTAATATAGGGAGGGTTTTGAAGTTGATATTGCCACTTTAAAGCTAAAGAAATTACAGCATGCGCAGATTTTGAGGTGGAGGTGTCCCTAAACTTCCATGATGAGATTTAGCTTGAAAATGAAAATGGAATAGAATATAGCAGTACAGGTGAAGTATGATCCAAAACCATCCTTTTGTACTACATGAAACATATTTGGGCGTGAAACACAAAAATGTATAAGAAAAGAAATTAAACATGGGTGCCTCGGACTATCCAACCTAAGAATGTAGCAAAAGGTATACTTAGGAGTGTGGTTGTCGCTCCTATGCATAGAAGTGACAGTGATATTCCTTTTCTACAAGGTACACAAACAAAATATGTCCAAGTGGATATATAGGGTTTTCATATGGCTAATATAAAAGTGAGAATGGCTAACAGTCTAATTGCTCGCATAATCATCAGGAATTCTTTCACTACTCTTGACGAAGACACGAAGGAAAATGATGGAATTCAAGGTCGGTAACATGGTGAACAGGAGGAAGGAGAGAGGGATCTCTCCTCACCTAATGGATAATATATGTTGATGGACTATCTGGGGCTTAATAGTCCTAGGAATCAGAATGTGGTTAGGGATTTTATTCACCAACATTCTGCGGGGCTAGTAGGTTTGCTGGAAACTAATGTGAAGGTTGTTGCTATAGGCAAACTTTACCAGGTGACGTGTAACCACCGGTCTTTTACTTCAAACTCTTCTTTTCATAAAAGAGGTAGAGTGATTATGGCTTAAAAGCTGGAGTTTTCAATAATGTTGATGTAAGAGGAGGAGCAAGTTAGTGGTTACATTGCATTGTATCACCTAAAAATAGGAATCCTAATTTTGATTGTACTTTTATTTATGAGTGTAAGGATAAGAATGAGATGGAGTCATTATGGGAGGAATTGGGGGCTATGCATAATCATATTAAAGGTACATGGCTTGTTTGTGGAGATTTTAATTGTGTGTTGAATTGTGATGAAAGAGTAGGTTCACAAGTGAGAAGTTGGGAGATTGAATCATTGAGAAGGTGGTTGAATATTTGTGATTTTCATGATATAAAAAACATTAGTAATAGGTTCACTTGAAATAATAAACAAGAGGAGGGTGCAAGGGTTTTCTCTAAATAAATAGGTTGTGGCTAATGAATCATGGGAAGGTGCTTATCCAATAGCCGGTATTGCTTTTTTTGAACGAGGGGGACTTTGCTCGTTCTCCAACACTTATTTCAATTCATCCTACAAGTGAAAATGTAAACATCCTTTCATGTATTTCATTATGTGAAGAAGCTCAAATAGGTTTGAGGAGGTAGTGATCAATCAAGAAGGGCTGGGATACTCATGTTGAGGGCAATAAAATGTTTCAGGTTACTCAAAAGTTAAAAGTGGTTAAAAACTAACTCAATAAAAGTGGGTTCCTGGACTTACAAGCCGTGCTTAAAGCATCAGGAGCCAAGGAGGAAATTCAGAATAGATTGCATGAAAATCCCGGTGATTTGGAGCTTGCAAATGAAGTACTTGTTGTGTAAGGGACTATAAGGCTAAACATATTGCTAAAGTAAATTGGCTTAGAGATGGGGATGAGAACACCTCATTATTCCATCAATGCATTAAGCATATGAGGATTTAAAACTCAATGTATGGGATTTATAATATGCAGGAGGAATACCAGGATTCTAGAGATGCAGTTAAGAGTGCCTCCTCGGAGTATTATCATGTTCTGCTTAGTAGTTCAGACACTTTAAAGCTTCCTCTAAGTAGAGAAATTGTTGCGGAAGGAAATGTGCTCACTCAAGCTCATAAGGATAGCTTTGTTAGCTCTATGTACTTATGAGGAGGTTAAAAGAGCTATGTTTTCTATTGATAGCAACAAGGCGCCAGGGCTTGATGGTTTTAGAAATTTCTTTTTCAGATACACTTGGCATATAATTCGAGCTGAGGTGACTACAGTTGTATTGGAGTTTTTCCAACATGGAAATATGTTAAAGGCACATAATGCTACCCTAGTCACTCTTATTCCAATGAAGACGTGCCCTAAAAATGTAAGTGAATTTTGACTTATATCCTATTGCACCACTTTATATAAATGCATTACAAAAATGATTTGTAATAGGTTGAGATTAATTTTGCCTTATATAATAGAAGATACTCAAGGTGCATTTGTGCATAGTAGATATATTATGCATAATATTACGATTGTGCAAGATATTGTGAGACATTATAATAGGAAATATGCTAAGCCTAGTTGTATTACTAAGCTTGATATGCAAAAAAGTTTATGATATAATAAATTGGGCTTTCTGCTAGAAGATATGTTGTTGTCTATAGAATTCCCTAAGAATTTTGTAAATAATATGATGGAGTGTGTCTTTACTCCAAAATTCTCTTTGTTGATTAATGGAGGAATGGATTCTTTGCTTCTAAGAGAGGATTGAGGCAAGGGTATGTTCTATCATCCGTCCTCTTTATCATCTGTATGGAGTACCTTGCTAAGATTATGGTGAAAATGAGTGAACTTGACCAGTATCACTACCATCCTAGATGTTAGACCGTGAAGCTCGATCATCTATGTATTGTTGATGACTTAATATTATGCTCCAGATTTGACTATGCTTTAGTGTATATATTGTTGAGAGCTTTTAAGTTGTTCTCTAATTCCTCTAGATTAAAAATAAATGCTCAAAACTCTTGATTCCATTCCTGTGAGATGGATGCATATGATATCATGAGAATTCAATAGGTTTCTGAAATTAAGAGGGGTTATTTGCCTTTTAGATATTTGGGTGTGCCCATTTATTCGAAGAGAATTTTACTAGCTCATTGTGAAAGTCTAGTAGACAAGATAACTAGTAAGATAAGAATTTGAAGTTCCAGAGATATTTCTTATACAGGGACAGTTCAATTGATTAATTCTATACTTATGAGCATTCATGTGTATTGGGCTTAAATTTTTATCTTGCCTAGTAATGTTATTCATGATATTGAGAATCTTTGTAGAGCATTTTTGTGACATGGTAATTATTTTCGCTCCAAAGGAGAATATATATATGGCATGGTTTGAATTTTGCAGCAGTAAAAGTAAAGGCCAACTGGGTTTTAGGGATTCAAAGAAGTGGAATGTGGCTAACCATGGTAAATATGTTTGGGATATAGCTACGAAAAGAGATATGTTTGGTTCAGATGGGTTCATGTAGTTTATATCAAGGAAGGAGAATGGTGGGATTATACACCAAACAGTGGCAAGAAATGATAGTAGAGAAGCATATGTGTCGTGAAGAAACAATTGGAAGTGGTTTACACTATGCAAGAAATATTAAATATGCAGCATTACTCCATTCAAAACATATATCAGAAGTTGGTAGATCCTAAGGAAATGATAAATTGGGACTTGGAATGATTATGTATGGAACAAATTGAGTGTGGCAAAATACAAGTTTATAAATTAGGGTTTGACTATGAGGGGGAGACTCCATACTGCAGCAATAACTGCAATATATAACCATGATACTCCTACTGATTGTTGGTTGTGTGGTCTGGCTCCTGAGGATCAAGCACATCAGATGTTTAGTTACTACAATAGCACTGGATGGGAATTAGTTCACATTTGGAAGAGCTTAATAGACTGGTCAAATGGATCAGTACTTGTGGCAGATCAAAATTTCAAAGAGTGGCTTGTAATGCTATAGTAGTTGGAGTTGTGTATGGAATATGGGAAGCACGCAATAATGGAAAATGGAACCTGAAAGTTCCTACAGTTCAGCACATTGTTCATGGGTAAAGGAAAATGTGAGACGTAATTTCTTTTAGTTTTACCTAAGAAAATATCAAGAGTTGAAAGGAATTGGTTTTATACTTTATAGTTGTTTTTTCTTGTATAGTTAATCGTTTTTTAACAATTTCAAGAGGGAGGGGTCCAACCTAATTGGTTTGTTCCCTCTTCATTTTGTGGTTAGATTGTATTTGGTTTTTTGGTGGCAACATATGTTTTAATCACTTAGAAAAAAAAAAAGAAAAACAATGCTCATGATTTTCAACAACTTCACCACATAATACACATAGGACATATGTACACACTCCTAATCTGAACAATATGTCATTCGTCTGTAGCTTACCCTGCATAACAAGCCAATAACTAAACTTGTGCTTGGGTACTCCCAGCAGACTGCCCCTAATGACATTACTCCATTGAAAAGTCTCATGATCACCACCAATTTCAAATTTACTTGCTGAACTGATGAGTATTAGCAAGTCATTTGTTGAATCTGATTAACAGTAAAGTGCATCTTCAATTCCTCCTTTATAGCACCAATTTGTCTCTAATACTAACTACTGGTTTGTAGGTACATACACCCATCCAATTCTCCTGTTTACCGTAAATAGCATGTACCCATTTAACCTAAAGATTGTCAACTTTCTTCTCCACTGCCCAAACATACTTTTCTGCAATGTATTACAAATGGATGTTCCTGATGCCCAAGCCACCAACACTCTTAGAAGTGCACACTATGCTCCATTTAACATAAATAACCTTCCTACTAAAGTACTCACCATACCATAGAAATGCTCTATAGACTTGTTCAATCTCCTGTGACACATGTTTGGGAAGAACAAAAACTTGTGTCTAGAAAGAATGTCACAAAGGAGCACAAAGTTTATGAGTTGGACTCTACTAGCAAAGAAAATGTGCCTTGTGCTCTACATTCGAATTCTAGTCACCATTTTCTCCAGTAAGTTTTCACATTCAGCAATGAAAATCCTTCTTGAACATATAGGAACCCCTAAATACTTGAAAGGATGAGATTCTCAAATAAAGACAGAGCTATCAAGATATCTTGGAATTTCCACCCTACCTATTCCACCACAGTACGCAACCGATTTTTGAATATTAGCTTGTTAAACAGATGTTTCAGAGAATAAGTTAAAGCCTCTAAGAAATAGATCCTACACAATGAAAATCCCGTTTGCAGCACAAAAGAATGTCATCAATAAAACAAAGGTGTGTCAATCTCATGGAAGCTTATTTAGGGTGAAATCGAAAACCTGCTTTTTTACTAACTTTCTTCAAAATCCTTGAGATGTATTCTATACAAATGACAAACAAAAGGGCAGACAATGGGTCACCTTGTTTTTTACTGCTTTTTGAAGGTAAATGACCTTGAAGAGAACCATTTAACATCAAAGAGAACTTTGGGTAGTCACAAATGTCATGATTAACTTAATCAATATGTCAGAAAACCTATGGAATGAAGCATTTCCTTAAAAAAATCCCACTCTTTGTGTCATAGGCTGTCCTCATATCAATTTTCATCGTACACCCATCCCTACAATTGCCCCTTCCATAATTCTCACAAGGTCTTGACATATCATTATATTATATTATGCATGATATATTTATTATGCACAAAAACTCCCTGATTCTCCATACTAATGTCAGGTAACACCTTTATAAGATTATTACAAATTAAATGACTTTAGTGATACATTTGTAAATCACATTACAACAGAAAATGGACCTATAATCACCAACATTAGTACGACATGTAATGTTAGGAATCATGGTAATTATAGTGAATTTACCTAAGCTAATAATCTTCCATATTGAAAGAAATCAACCACTGCATTTATGACATCTAGACCCACAATATGCCAGGAATCCTTGAAAAAATGGCTACTATAGCCATCAAGCCCAAGGGCCCCTAAGTCATTATTGTTGGTATATTTTTTTAATATGATTGTTTATAGCTTATGTTGGTCATGTTACGTTGCGAATGAGAATTGATTTTGAATTGGATTGGTTATGTAAACGAAATTGTTTGAAATCAAAGTGATTAAAGAACTAATCATGAATGGGAAAGATGGCAAAAGTTAGAAGTAGCCTTTGAGGATTACTTAGGGTAGACCCCTTATAGGTTATGAACACATGACAAAAGGCTTAGGAAAAACCTTAAAGATTACTCTCTAGTGGAGTGTCTTAAAGGAAAGCCCTCTTATGGTGTATTATGAGAGTCATATTGGAAGTATTACCTTTAGTAGGTTACTCCAAGGGGCGTATGCACTAAAGACTACAGTAGGCCTGATATCTGGTGGGAAGACATTCCTTGACATGCGATGTATCTACAATATGGTGTGTTGCCACCTTCGTGTCTTTCCCTTACTGGTTGTCAAATAATTGTGTTAGAAGAACATAAAGTGTGTGAATGTATATAAATGATTGATTGAAAGGATTAATGATTATTCTGTAAAGAACTGTGAAGTGTCCGAGAGTATTGGATGACAAGTTTAAAGCATGTTTGATATTGTGATTGTTCTGTAAAGAACCGTGAAGTCTTCAAGAGTCAGTTTAAAGCATTTGTTGTTGTAGGTGTTTCTATTTTAAGCTGTTCTTGTTGTTATGATTGTTATTGAATCATTTTATTAAAGCAACCCCAAAGCATGTTATAGCTGTGAATTATAGGTTAATACTTAGTCTTGCTGATATGTGTATGTTATGCTTTGTCATTTATGTCGTTTGTCACTTGGTGGCTGGTAGTGTTCAATCTATTACAAGTTCAAGATTTGAAGTTCTGCATGTTGACAGTTTCGGATTAGATGAAGTATGAATAGTAGTATTAATTTGTATTTCAAATCGAGGTTGCTCTTCCTTGTAATATTTAGTCGTTACTTAATTGTTTTTCCATTTTTGTATTGAAGAGGCGTTAATGTACTTAATTCTCTCTTCATGTTGCTCCACAGACGCGTTGAGGCTGTTGGGTGATGGAGTTGGGAATATTATATTTAATTGAAATTGTGATAAAAATTAATTATTTGCCTTTGTAAAGTTGTTCTATTTTCAAAGGAAACACTATAAGATTTTGCATAGGAACTTATTAGGATGGCATTTGAGAATTAGGACATTGAGTCTAATAGCAATTAATTTGAATTAGATTTAAATTTTGGTTTTCACATTCTCTTATATGATTAAGTGAGTTTGATGGTAGCAATTAGTCAGCTCAATCAAATTCATTAAATCTATTGTGCACATAGCCTCTGTCACCTGGTCGAAAAGGATCGCCTCCTATAGGGTGTGTTACGATATTTTGGTATCCTTAATATTTGGTAATATACGATTATTTCGTAAAATCTGGATTTAGTTGATATAGGACTCTTGTCCTTGTATGCTATAGATTTGAGTAATTAAAGGCCCTAATTAAATCTTAGGAAAAATTCATAGGAATAATCCCAACTATTGAACATCTTCCACAATCAATCCCAACAATGGATTATTCCTGTATAATCCAATTTATAACTTCATTAATCCAAAAATACCCCCAGTAACCAGGAACTTGTTGATCCGGTCAAGGTTACCTTCCCTCCAAAATTGTACAGAGAGTTAATGAGCGTGTCTTTTTCGCCCTATTCTAGACAACTAATGCTATTCACCATCAACCACCATGAATGTTCTGCTCTAAATCTTCTTCTTCTTCTTCAACACATCAAGGTGAAGCTAAAGGGGATTGAAAATTTCTGCGCTATTGAAGGTTCTGCTATTGTAGGTAAGTAAAGTGTTGAATTTTGAATTTCGCTATGAATGTCTATTTTTTTTTCTTCATAAAGTGTTGAACTTTGAATTTCGTGCATCAAAACTCTCTGAATTTTGTTGTTTTGAATTTGTTAAATTTGGTGTGTTGTTTAATTTATCGGTTTAGTTGATAATTATGAACTGTACAACTGTTTGTATAAGGACGTGGCATGGTGGTCAATTTAAGAAGAATAAATACAGAAACCTAGAATTTGTGGGAGGGGATGCTAGGACTTTTCAGGTGGATGCAGATGCACTCTGTTGGTTTTATTTAGAGGAATTGGCTAACAAGTGTAGCAATTACACTAGCATTTCTGAGATTTATTATTTGACTCCCCATTGTCAATCATTTGAGAAGGGTTTGAAAAGGGTGTATAATGACTCGGATGTTAGGACTATGACAGAAATTGTGCTTAAAAATAGGTTTATTGATTGCTATGTAGTTCATGAGGTAGAGACAGCAGAGGTAATTCTTGAAATTGAAGGAGGCGAGACACAAAGCCAAACTAAGGTGTCAAATGCAAGTGAAGGAAGGAGTATTAGACCCAAAAAAATTACCCCTATTAGAGGAGGGAAGAAGGGGCATAAAAGTCCATTGGTCCCAGAAACCCAAAAAGCTACCCCACCAACAGAACCAGTCAGCAACTCAGAAAGAATCCTTCACTTTACCCAAGCAGAATCTACTGCTACACAACAAAATAAGCCTCAGCTCACTCATGTTGACTCACCTACCCTGGATAACACCTTCACAGGGACTATATTAAATGCTAGTAATCAATCTCAAACTGAACAAAGACAATAACCAGAAGCTGAAGATAGCCATCAGCGTGAAAGTGAACAAATCCAACAACATGAAACTCAACAAAGCCAAATAAATCATTATTATGAAATTCTTGAAAACTGAACCCTGGTAAGTATTTTACTTGGTATGATCCAAGAGGTGAGGAGCCTATAGGTTGGAGTGAGTTTTTTCAAGGGTATGAGACTGATTATGATGAGCTACATCCAGATGAACACATCTGATGTTGAGACAGAACTAGAAGAGGAAGATTTTGAGGGATTAGGTGATGAAGGCGAGGAAGATATTGAAAGATTAGATGCTGAAGGTGAGGAATATATTGAGGGATTAGAGGTAGGATTTGATGGAGGGACTGATGATGAGGAATGGAGGGTGGCCAAGGATAGCCTCAGGAGTTGGAACAGTAGGATAGTTGGGATTGCAAAAGAACTGCAAAAGGAGGCTGCATTAGGTAAGCTTACTGGACAACAGAAGTAGCAAGGGGGTGAGCCAAGTGGAGTTGAAGAAACAAACAATGATTTCCTTAGTGAATATGAAGACACTGATGAAGAGGCAAATACACCAGGTTCAAGTGCTGAGGATAACATAATTAGCAGAAAAAGGAGGGCTAGGGTTTAAGTTGTGGATGAGAACACTGACTTCAACACTTTGCAGTGGAAGGTCGTTGGCATTAGGTTTCAAAATAGAGATAAGTTCAGGGATGCCATAGTGAGGTTTGCCATTGCACAAGGAAGAAACTTGTTTATTGCAGTGAGTGACAAAAAAATAGGGCAGAGGCTAGGAGCAAAGTGTGTAAAAGGTTGTCCTTTTCGGATCTATGCAAGTTGGGACAACAACAAAGCATGCTTTATAGTTAAGTCAGTCAAATCCAAGCATACTTGTAATAGAACCATAGAAGCAAATAGGCAATTGAAAGCTTCTTGGGTGGCAGAGCAGTTTCTTGAAGTGTTTAAGAGCAGACCCCATTAGCCTACAAAGGACATAATTGAAACAGTAAGAAGAGCTTACAAGATTCTTGTGAAGAAGAATTGGGCCTACAAAGTGAAGTATTTAGCTCACAAGAAGTTTCATGGCAGCATGAAAGATCACTATAATAAATTTGGAAGATACTTAGAAGCACTCAAACAAGCTTCACCTAACAGTTGCTATAAGTTGGAAACTGATCCAACTAGGGGAGTTAATCCTCTTATATTTCAAAGATTTTTGTATGTTTTGAAGGTGTAAGAGATGGTTGAGTTGTTGGGTGTAGAAAGGTACTGTGTAGATGGGTGCTTCCTAAAACCTTCTTAGGAGGCATGCTACTATCTGCAGTAGGTCGTGATGCTAACGACCAAATGTATCCTCGAGCCTGGGCAGTTTGTGAAGGAGAAAATATTGATAATTGGCAATGGTTCATCATTGAGCTAAGGAAAGTGATTGGAAACATTGATGGTGAAGGCATTACAATAATTTCTGATGAACATCAGGTAAGCTGTTTGCCATTAATTTGTACTTATACATACATTTAACATATCCTAACCATGATGTGCATACTGGAACAATGAATTTGTTGGCAGAGAATACTCAATGCAGTGCATAATATCTTACCTGAAGCAGAGCACAGGCACTATACACGCCATATCTTTGTACTATGGCACAAGAATTACAAAGGTGATGAGTTCAAGTTTATGTTTTAAAAAGCTGTTTGGGCATACAATGAGGTAGATTACCAGGATGCACTGGAGGAGATGGGGAAAGTCAGTCCAAGTGCAGTTGAAGCTTTCAAAGGGTATGATCCAAAGTGCTTTTGTAGAGCATTTACAAATACACTGACCAAGTGTGATGTTGTTGTGAACAATATGGCAGAAACCTTCAATGTTTATATACTTGGTGGTTGGACAAAACACCTGATATTCATGCTTGAAGACATCAGGACAACACTAATGCAAAGACTCATTGCTAAGAGAGAAGAGTTGGAGAAGTACAAAGAGAGTATTTGCCCTAGAATTCAAGCAAAACTGGAAAAAGAAAAGGATTGGGCAGCTTCATGTAATGTGATGCCTTCTAGCAAAATGGTATTTCAGGTGTCTCATAGGTTAGATACTCTGACAGTTGATCTAACAAGGAGAGTGTGTACATGTAGAAAATAGGAATTAACTGGAATTCCATGTTGCCATGCTGTGGCTTGCATCTTGTTTTTGCACCAAGAAGCTGACAATTATGTGCATGTATGGTACAAGAAGGAAACACACTTGTTGTCATATCCAGTTGCCATTCCCCCATGTGTTTGGGAAAGGCACTGGCGAAGAGTTGAATTTTTAATTGATCCACCTCCAATTAAGGTTGGTCTAGGTAGACCAAGGAAGAACAGAAGAAAGGATCCACATGAAGATCCAAAGAAATCTGGAAAGTTAACCAAGCATGGGACTCAGATGACTTGTAGCTTGTGCCAATCAACACAACACAACAAAAGAAGTTGCCTTGAAAAAGGTAAAGAAGTCCAACCACAACCAAAAAAGGGGCAGAGGCAGGCCAAAGAAAGTTGAAAATGGATCAATGGATGACACTCAGGCTACGACCTTTGACCACAACAATCTCTCAGCACAACCCATACTCACTGGCAAAGGAGGAAGAGTTATGTACAGAGGAAGAGGCAGCAGGGGTGTTAGCACTAGTAGGGGTGCATCCATAAGCAGAGGTGCTAGCAACAACATAGGAGGTGGCAGGGGAGCTAGCACAAGCAGAGGTGGGAGGGGTGCATCAACCAGAGGTGGGAGAGGTGCATCAACCACCACAAGCAGAGGTGAGAGGGGTGCATCAACCACCAACAACATGGGTAGTAAGGTACTAAGCTTCACCTATTCACAGCAGCAAGGCCTTTTTTTCATAGTTTTTAAGCTCATGTGTGATTGTTTTGCAGTTGGCAAAGATAATTAGAGTGAGTACTAGCACTGCTGCAGGTCATATGAACATCACCCACCCAAGTTGATCAGTTCAGAAGAAGAATTTCAATAGTGTCATGTGTAGTTGCTTTTTTCAGCATCATTTAGTTCTAGTTATGAACTTAGATATTTTGGACTAGTTAAACTGTTTGTTTTGAAGCAATGTAATGAAGTTAGTTTTCGACCAATGTAATGAAGATTGTATTATGGCAAAATTATCCAAAAATATCAAAATTTTCATATCATATCATTATGCCATTGTTTCAGGCAATAACATTTACATAGTAGCTCAAAAGTACCGTCATCATGTGGTAATACATGAACTAATTGACATTAATCAAAATCCTTTCAAATACAACACAAGACCAAATAAAACCCAAGAAAAAAATAGTGCAGTCATTGCATGCTTTTCCCCCTTTGTATTGTTTGAAACAACCATCGTCATCTCAGTTAGGGCATCCTCTAGTTGTTTTTTCTTCTTTTTTAGCCTTTGCACTTTTCCTTCTAAAACCTTCTTCTCATTCAGTAATTCGTCAATCAACATTTCTTTTTCTCTACTATTAACTTCAACATCTCCCATTTGGTTTTCATCTACCCATAAGAAAAACCCACAATCTGATTTCTGCAACATATACAAATCATAAGCAA
This sequence comes from Beta vulgaris subsp. vulgaris, assembly GCF_026745355.1. Lineage (NCBI taxonomy): Eukaryota > Viridiplantae > Streptophyta > Magnoliopsida > Caryophyllales > Amaranthaceae > Beta > Beta vulgaris. The sequence goes on along the minus strand of NC_079207.1, from coordinate 28,462,736 downwards.
AACAAAATCAAATCTTTCAAAACAAACTTCGAATTATAGTTGTACTTACAGGCCATAACGCACATCCATAGAACTTTCTTCCATAATTCAGACCCTTTGTTTTCACTGTCCTCAATTCGGGGGGAGTACTGTGATAACAAAGCGTTACTCTCTTACTAGCAGCGCGAGAAGACCTCCAAGAAGATGATCCAGAAGAAGCAGATTTCATGGCAAGTTTTTTAGGGGAGTTTTTTTTACCGTTGCAGCTTTTCAATGGAGTTAAATAGAAGATTGAGAAGAAGAAGTAAGTCATGTGAGGCTCACGTGACTAGGTAACCGGTTAAAATAGGTTGCAATATAGGTGACTGGAGTATTTTTGGATTAATGAGGTTATAAATTGGATTATACAGGAATAACCCATAGTTGAGATTAATTGTGGAAGATGTTCAATAGTTGGGATTATTCCTGTGAATTTTTCCTAAATCTTATTATAATTAATCATATATATCTCGCTAGGGTTATTCTTGGCTACGGCTACCAATCTCCCGTCTCGATATCAATGAAACACAGTACACAAAACTTTTTCCTTCAAATATTGAAATATAGTGCAAGTATCTACGGCTAATAAGTATAACCTGTATAAAATATAAACAGATGCAGCTTTTGTTGCGGAACCAGTGATAGTTAACTATGAGTCATCAGAAGTTATAGCATTATTATAACTGTACATTGAAAGCGAGAGAGAAAAATACGAGAGACTGATCATAAGTTTATTTTTTTTGTTAGAAAGGAAAACAGGTTACTGTTTAGGTGAAACCCCAAAAACAGAAAATTATTCAGTGGTCCCTGTTGAAACCCATAAAATGCCCACTTGTGAGTGTCCCACATTGGAGAAAGAGGAGAGAATAAACCACTTTATAAGATGAGGAGTTACTCCTCCTATCACCAATTGGTTTTAGGATGGAACCTCCTAACTTGTAAGTGGGCTAAACTCTCCTCCTCCTTATTGGGTTACCCAGGCCCATTTTCGTATAATCTAAAAAATTAACATGGTATCAGAGCCCGGGTTGTGGGACTCTTCTAAACTGGGCTTCTAATCAAGCAACTGGGTAAGGGTTTACCTCGACAGGATGTCCAGCCCCTAAGAGGATTAATTCTGATTACCTTTCCAGTTAGCTCTAAATTCTAAAGACACCCACAAGTGAGGGGGTGTGTTGAAACCCATAAAATGCCCACTTGTGAGTGTCCCACATTGGAGAAAGAGGAGAGAATAAACCACTTTATAAGATGAGGAGTTACTCCTCCTATCACCAATTGGTTTTAGGATGGAACCTCCTAACTTGTAAGTGGGCTAAACTCTCCTCCTCCTTATTGGGTTACCCAGGCCCATTTTCGTATAATCTAAAAAATTAACAGTCCCTTCCTCAGCTTTTTCGCAAAAAGTATTTGAAGATCAAAGCAAAGCACGATTACTACTATTGCTGCTGCTATCATTTGTCCTTCTTCACTCGTCTTTACTCTGTGTTACTATCATGGTCCTGAACCAATTCTTTTCCGTGAGCATAAGTCTGACTTTGATATATAATTATAAAATATATGTTTATACGAAGTGCATGTGAAGTAATTTGTCGCTGTAAGAAGTTTGAACTAATTATGCATGAAGACTTAATCATAATGCATGCACAGCCATTTCATTCACCGGCAATTCGAAATTATGATGCAGTCATGATTGGTGCAGTAGTTTATTTGATAAAGCTTGTAAGAATGTGCCTTGAATCATTGTGCACCGAAGATGTTCGACAAAATGCGTCAAATAGAGGTTTCGGGGTACCGCCCGATCGGGTCGGGCGAGGCGGCCCGATCGAGCCCACAACGAGAGAAAGCTGGAAGTGAAAAGGAGACTCGCCCGATGGCTTTGGGCGTGTTCGCCCGATCAGGCGAAGTACCGAACAACGACCGGGCGACTTCGCCCGATCGGGCGAGCATTGAAGCTGGGGAAGGAAGGAATTACCGCCCGATCGGGCGGGTTCGCCCGACCCGATCGGGCGGCTGCCCGGTAAACGCGGAAACACGTTTTTCTGACGGGATATAAATACATTATTTATATCTTAGGGTTTTAGACTACGAAAAAACACTCTATTCTCTCTGTAATCTGTTCTACTCTCATAATAAAATATTCTCCCTCTCTCTGTCGTGGATGTAGCCAAATTGGTGAACCACGTAAATCTGTTGTCTGTTTTTATTGTTTTTGCATTCATAATTTGTTTCTCTCTCACGTCCGTTATAACAAAGCTAATTCATATTCAAACTTTTTTTCCATAGATTAACGGTTGCGTAGGGATCATATAAATTGGGGTCGGTTTGAATCATTATTGTTCTTCTATATGTCATATTAAAATTAGACAAAATTGAGCTCAACACCACAAAATATGATGCAGGCACACCAAACCCCACAAACTTTGACTAGTAGCCAAAACTCCAAATATATGGCCTTGAATGCAACGCATATCATATAAGATGTCAGAGTTCTATTTTCTCACAGGCAATCGAGAATCCTAATTAATAATTTTTTTCCCATTTCCCTCACTTTTATTTTATTTTCCCTATTTTCTCATTAATTAGAGCTCTCCTTGTTTCACATTCCTCCACAAAAATTCCCCTTTTCATTCTTTCATCCACCACAAGCTGCTGTTATTGCTCTTCTTGCTTTTCTTCCTTCACTCTCCTTAAGTTCTCGCCGCAACCGGCTTTCCTTCCCTAACGTTTGTTGGATAAATTCAAGTGAACGCGAGTTCGGGCCTGGTTCGTCGCGCCCGACCAGGCGTTGGTTCGCCCGAGATAATATTTTTTCCTTTGCCCAATCTTCCTTGCGGGCCCGACCGGGCGGTGGATGCCCGTCCCCCCCACACCCCCAGGGCGGATTCCTTTTTCAGCGAATTTCGATTTCTGCGGCTTGTGGGGACTTCTATCTTTCTTATTTTTTATATAAATACCTCACCCAAAACTGAGTGAAATTAATTTGCTTCAAAGAACCCTAAAACACAAGCCTACCCTATTCTCCTTAAGATTTGAGCAGTTCTTGAGAAATACCAATCTTTGATCCTCGTGCATAGAGTCAGAGATAGTTGTCTGAACCTTGGGAGACGAACGTTATCATGAATCCGCACTGGTGGCGGCGAAATTCGTTTCTAAGGCAGTGGCCATCATAGCACAGCGCAACTCATTCTTATAATTCAGGTTTAAGTAATTTCATTTTTGGAGATTTACAACTAACAATCTAGAAACAAATTTTTATGTTGAAATCATGTCTAGTTCTCAAAATAGATTTCCCCCTGATATGTCAAAGTTGGAACCTTTATATAGACATAACTATAAAATATGATCATTAAAGTTCTCGATTGCATGTGAACAAGTAGATCTTGACTATGTGTTGTTCAATGATCCATCTGCTGGAAAGGATAGTGTAGATTCTATATCTAAAATCGTTGTTATCGCTGATACTCCTGCAAAAGAGTAATCTCCTAAAACCCCTAAGTCTGATGGAGGGATAAGTATGGAAAAATTTATCAAGGATAATAAGATTGTGAAAGGAAACATGCTGAACCTAATGATAAACCCCATATTTGATTTGTTGGTATCCTATAAAACTGCAACATTAATATGCATCAAGTTCATGTGTATGAGAATCTAGTTGCTCAAGTTCTTGCTAAAGGGATGAAGATGCATGAAATTCTTCAAGCTAATGTTCTGATTGAAAAGTTGTCTGAATCATGGAACAGTTATCGAATTCATCTGAAACATACGAAAAGGGATATGACCGTGGAGGAGTTAATTGGCACATGCAAATTGAAGAGGCTAATAGAATGAAAGACTCAGTAGCCCCAACTGCAAACAGTATGACAATTATGGCTAATCTAGTTGAAGCTGGATTTGGGTCTAGCTTGGGCTCTGGGAAGCAAAGAGGAGATTCCAAAAAGTTGATCGGTAAGGGTCAAAAGCCCCTTGACAAGGGAAAGTTCGAACGCAATGGGAGTATTGACATAGTGAAAATGCTCCCACAGTGGGGGTTCCGGCTGGGAATGCAGGTCCTTTGGTTACTTCAAGTGAGGTAGGTCAGTCAGATGAGCCTAGAAGAAGTAAGATGCAAAGGGTGGAATCAAGTTTTTGTCCGGATTTCATTACTACATTTATGTCAGAGTTTGAACCTTTAGAGGTCATGGACATGTCATTGTTTATGGTGGATGAGGATCCCAAGACATTTGAAGAAACCATGAGTTCCTTGGATGCGTGTTTCTGAAGGGAAACAATCAACAATGAGTTGGATTCCATCATGGCGAATAACACTTGGGAACTTGTAGACCTGCCTAAAGGGAACATGTCGATTCGCTGCAAATGGATTATCAAGAGGAAGTTGAAAAGTAATGGGACCGTGGAACGGTTCAAGGCAAGACTAGTCACTAGCGGATTCATTCAAAAGTTTGAAGTGGATTATTTCTATACTTATTCACGTGTGACAAAAATTGCTACCATTTGTGTTTTATTTGCTTTAGATTCTTCATTTAACCTGTTTGTGCATCAGATGGATGTGAACACAACATTTCTGAAAGAGATCTCGATGAAGAAATATGTATGGAACAACCTCCTGGTTGTGTAGTATTAGGAATGGAGCATAAGGTGTGCAGGCTTAAGAAGTCTCTATATGGCCTCAAGTATTCCCCAAAATAGTTGTATGAAAATTTTCATAAGACTATTATTGGTTTAGGATTTGTTGTGAATGGTTCAGATGCATGTGTGTACTCAAAGGTAATGGGCTCTAATTGCGTAATCACATACTTATATGTTTATGACATGCTTCTGTTTAGTGCAAGTCTTGATGCCATAGAGGAAACTAAGAGTTTTTTGTCTTTTAATAAGTTTGAGATGATGGATTCGGGTGTAGCCGTGTGATATTAGCGGCAAAAGTTATTAGAACTCCTAAGGGTTATTCACTGTCCCAATCTAATTATGTGGGGAAAAGGTTGAAGGAATTTGATTGTGTCGATGATCCTCCAGTCAGGACTCCCTATGATTCTAGTGTTCAATTGCTCAAGAATAATGGTGATGGTGTGTCACAAAGTGAGTATGCGAAAGGTATAGGTAGTTTGATGTTTTTGATGAACTGCACTCGTCTTGACATTGCTTATACAACGGATCACTGGAAAGCTCTTAAAACACTATTGAGATATTTATGAGGAACCTTGGACTTGGAATTAAACTTCGTGGGGTTCCTTACTGTCTTAGAAGGATACTATGATGCTAATTGGGCGACTGATAGTGATGAGGTGAGTTCTACTAGTGGGTATGTGTTCACTCTAAATGGAAGTGCAATATCATGGCAGTCTGCCAAGCAGACATGTATAGCTCGATCTACTATGGAAGCTGAGCTCATTGCTTTGGATCTTGCTATTCAAGAGACTGATTGGTTGAGGAACTTTTTGGCAGATATTGTGGGGGAAACGAACTCCTTCTGTTTCAGTTCATTGTGATTCACAAGCTGCGATAGGGGTTGCCAACAATAGTGTTTATAATGGTAAGAAAAGGCACATTCGAGTTAGACATGAGTCTATGAGGCAATTTATTGCGAATGGTGTCATCTCTCTAGCGTTTGTGAGAACTGAAAGGAATATGGCTGATCCGTTTACTAAAGGATTGAGTAGGAAGTTAGTATTAGAATTTTCAGGAGGAATGGGCTTGAAACCTTTGTAGGTTATTGCATTCTTGAATTCTATACTGAACTAATGATTTCTCATTAATATGCTTTTTATTCTAGTTTGAGTTGTTCTTGTTGAACATGTTGCTTGTGTATATTTTTGAGCTTTGATGTCCATGGCCTTTGGCTGTTTTAATTTAATTGAACGTAATGGACATGATGTTTCTATGGCCTTTGTGACTGATTCAATTTATTTGAACGTAATAGAACATCGTGGATGAGTGTGAAGGGATGACCTCCTTTTGTCGAATGTCGTCCTTGTAGGCATTTTAGAGCTCTCTTCTTAATCCCAAGGTGGTGGCCAAGATTGTTGAATTCTATAATGTTCACAATCATTTGAAAGACATGTGATTTGTCTTGGAGGTAAAGTGACTTGTATGTTCAACTGTGTTGTATGTTGTTCATAGGACAATTCATGGACAACGCTGTATTTCTGAAGCCTTAAAAGTAAAATATGTGCTATCGGGTCCTTCCTCTCTCTTGCAAGTTCAATCTTAGGATACTTGTAGGTGAGGGGGGACCCCATCTCGCTAACATGTTTGTTCAATCCTTCAACACTAATATGTAAGTATTAAACTTTGCCTTTGCTGCTCATTTTCTTGTTTTTCCTAAATTCGCGTTTATGGGGGATTGTTGAAAAATCCAAGTGAACGCGAATTCAAACCTAGTTCGTCGTGGTCGACCAGACGAGGCTCGCCTGACCCGCCTGGGCGAGATGAGTCTTCAGCCAGCCAAGTCTGCTTGCTCGACCGGGCGAGAATTTTTTTTTTAACCTTCGCCCAATCTTCTTGCGGGCCTGACCGGGCGGTCGCCGCCCGACTCGCCCGGGCGGATTCCGTTTACAGCGGATTTTGGTTTTCGTGGCTTATGGGGACTTCTTTTTTATGTTTTATATAAATACCTCACCCCAAAATCGAGTAAAATTAATTTGCTTGAAAAAACCCTAAAACACAAGCCTATCTTATTCTCCCTAAGATTTGAGCAGTTCTTGAGAAATACCAATCTTTGATCCGGGTGCACGGAATCCGAGAGAGTTGTGTGAACCTTGTGGAGATGAACGTCATCGTGAATCCGCACCGGTGGTGTCGAAATTTGTTTCTAAGGCAGTGGCCATCATAGCACAACGCAACTCATTCTTGTAATTCAGGTTTAAGTTATTTGATTTCTGCAGATTTACAACTTACATTGTTGTCGTTGTTTCTATATTTTGCTGCTTTGATACACAACCTCCTCTACAAACTTCGCTATGACGCGACAATGACATCATTTCTTCTTTCTTCAATCTCCATTTCTTTCTCTAAAAGCTCATTCACTTTCTCTTACTATACCTCACTCTTTCACTCTACCACACATCTTGATTCCGGAAACCAAGCTTAAATTCGAATAAACAAAAACCACCATAAGTCGCCGAAAAAGAAGAAATTTCGATGATCATTACATCGATCGCGGCGAAACCAATCGAAAAATGAAATGCCGATTTGAGTTTTCTAGTGAAGTAATATCGTAATTTGAATTTTACAGTAACAATATGCTGAAATGGGAATATCCGAAATGCAATAGAGAATATTCGGATTTTTTTTTTTGAAGATGAAGGGAACAAATTGGGGATTCTTTGAGAGAGAGAGAGAGAGAGAGAGAGAGAGAGAGAGAGAGAGAGAGAGAGAAAAGAGTGTGTAACATGAGTAATAAGGTGAAAAGAGAAATTTTTGGGAAACAATTAGAAAGAAGAGGAGCTCTAATTCAGGAACAATTATGGTAAATAAAAAAAGTGAGAAAAAGGGAAAAATAGGAAGAATGGAGCTCCAACATCATTATGATACGTGTTGTACCCAAGCCCATAGTTGTGATGTTTTGGCTACTAGTCAAAGTTTGTGGTGTTGGGTGCACCTGCGCCATACTTTGTAGTGTTCAGGTCAATTTGGCCTTTGAATTATGATCACTTTAATATTTTTTAGAAGTACTGTTTATCATTCAAAATTGATAGTCACTTTTTAAAAATATTAAATATTAAATCGGATAGGTCACATCATAGGGTGTTTAGGTGGCTTTTTTTTTATTGGCTTTTTCATCTAGTTAAATAAACAACTAAAGTATTTGGTAAATAGTCTTTGCTTTACCTGAAAAGCTAGCAGTTTAGCCAAACTGGCTTTAGTAACTTAATTTATTATTTTCTGCTTTTGGATCAATTTTGCATTCAACCACTATTACTAACCGTTGATTTTACCAAATACTTTTGTGAACATAATAGTAAAATAACCAATAAAAATTAAACTCGCCAGGTGAAACAGCCAACCACTGATTACCAAACACCCCATATCAATTTTGATCTGGTCAATTAGGTTATTGTGTCCAAAGGGGATCTTGTTGTGAATAATAACCCGCCCACTGTTTTAATGAGGGGTTATTCTAATGTGTGTGTATATAAAATGTGTGTGTGCATACAGACATATGTATACATACATATGAATAGAAACCTGTGCCCCATTTTAATAGGGGGTTATTCTAATGTGTGCGTTTGTGTATATATATACATATGTGTGTATTTTTGTTCAAAATTAAACAGCCAAGTAAAGAAAACATTAAAAGTAGACTTTGAGAGAAAAGATGAGAGCGGGGAGGGAAGTGGAGGGGACTGCTTCTTTGTTGTGCATTTATGCTTGTCTATACTCAAGTACCTTTTAATACCACTTTATATGTGGTATTGCGTTCAATAGATCGAATTAAATTGGTGAAAAATAAAAGATACTTCCTCCCCTTTTTCATTATACCATTTTTGTTTTCTACGTTTGTCAAAGCAAAATTTTCACATGTAAATAAAAATATAAAAAATAAATATTTTGAAAATATATATTGAGAAGAATCTAACAAGATTAAACATGGCTATATCTTTCCTTACGTATAAATAACAAAAGATGGTCAAAGTAAAATGTAGGAATAATGTCAAAGGTCAAAATGATAGATCCAATAAAACAGAGGAGGTACATGTACGTTATGCTTGTAGTTCTATTACCATGGACATTTATTTCACTTTTGTACGAATTTGGTATAGATTAGTTACCATTGACCCCCCTCGGTCTCATACTAATTAATCGCAAAATATTCTTGTACTTAGAGGGTTAAAGTGATTTGATTAATGATTGTGAATATTTTTATATTATGGGTAGATTATGCGGTTGGGTTATTCCATTTGGAGTGGTTGTGTGTAGGAGATTGTTAATTATTTTAGTATTGTTCTATCTTTTTCAATAAAAGTGTGGGTTATAGTTATAGAATGATAAATAATATATGAAAGGTTTTACTATTCACCATCCTATAATTTCTTACTATTTTTCTAAATATGAATTTTTAAATCGTATATTTAAACTCACACACCATTTCATTTTCTTTTCCCTTTTTCTACCCTTCCCCTCACTTTCTATTTTCCTCTTCCCATTCTTCTTCCACCATCGCTATAATATTGCACTATTGGCGCCACCACACCATCACCACTACCAGATTTTGACCTTAGCAGCACCGCCCACGCTATCGCAACAGGTAATTCAAGGAAAACAAAGGTGATTCAAAATACTTCTCCAAATCACATCTCACGCACATGGCATGGGCCTGAATCTGTGGCTGGTAACCTATGGCGAAAGCCAAGTTCAAGTGTCAGCCATAGGTGCCCAACCACAAGTTTTGGTGTTTACCATAGCGCCCCACCATAGAACGCTTGATGCCAATTTACATATTGGCAATTCTGCACACCAAAATAAATTGACTTATGTTCAGTGATCTCTCTTTCTCCCCCTTTCTTGTCTAAAACAAACCCCTATTTTTTTCTATGTCCAATTTGGGGTTGATGCCATCCTTTTGATGGAGGCAAACCACAAAATTTATTTTTATACAACTGTTTATTTCTATGCTTCGTTGATAAAAATCTTCTTTTCTCTCTTTTCTCTCAGTTCGAGAGTTTCTTTTAACCGATTATTGGGTTCTTTGTCTCCGATAGTAGGGGTTTGGACTTTGATTTGTTAGTCTCTTCTTGTAGGAGTTTAATGTTGGATCTTTGTGGTTTATTGCAAAGATACAGTTTATTGATGGTTTGTTGTACAAAATTGCAATCAATATCTGATATTCGTACACTATCTACACAGTTCGATAAAGAGATATCTTCTCAGCTACATCAGGTTTACTATTATCATAGTTATATCATAGAAGAACTTTATTTAATCAAGTTAAGTTGTGCTTCGTTTTCCTTTAATATCGATTGTAGATGTCGTATGACTTACAATCAATGAAATTTATCTCTCCCCTTCAAAAATATTTCATTACAAAAGGTAGACTATTAAGAAAAAGTATGTAATACATAAACTGAAAAACAAGATATACAATATAAATCAAAACTAACATATACTTGCTCCTTTTTATTACTTGCAATAATTTCACTTTTACGCTCATCAATATACAAGTTTGACCATTAATATCACAAATTATTTATTTCTAAAATTAAAAATCTTGTAAATATATATTGTATATTGCTCACAAATTTTCTGTCAAAGTAGTAGGTACATGTTAAAGTTTAAATGCAGCAAGTAATAAAAATTGGAGAAAGTATATAGCAAATTGGATAAAAAAGTTCTATTATGACAAAACCATTATCGTTCTTGAGATATGATACTTTTACAAACATTATTTAACATTGATGTGTGATACATATTTTTCACAAAGTTGGGGTTCACTCAATCTATTATACTTTTTAGTAGAACAACTTGATTGTAGATTACCACAATGGAAATGCATCTTTTTCACAAGGTTGGGGTTCTCTCAATCTATTGTACTTTTCTATTAGAACTTAATTGTAGATGAGTAGAACTAATTGGCCTTGATGATTGCAGATGATAACCCCTACAACAGCTGAGTTATTTGTAACAAGGCCATCAAAGTATAATTTGAAGTGTCTTGGAGGCAGTGGGGTCCAGGACACCATAATGGAGATGAAGAATGACGAGGATTAGGAAGAAGACGATGGTGGTGGGAAAAGGGGTACTTGCGAGTTGACAAGAATCAAGCTTGTTTATAAGAAACCATTTGTTATAGAATAAATTAGCTTCATGGAGGATACAAAATATATTGAAAGTGGTGGAATTAAATAGTAAATCATTTCTTTATTTTCATATAGTCCATAGTAGATGAATTTATTGAGATCGTGCTTACTAAATCCAATATTAGATAGAGCACGGAGAATTGATATTTTATTGTAACAAATCTTTAGTATGACATAAATTGAAGGTTAAGTGAGGTTTGGAGTAGGATTTTCTATTAGTAAAGGTATTTTATGTGACGTTAAGAAGGTCTAGGAGTACAATGTGGAGAGTTCAATAAGTCCGAGTACAACCTATAATTTCATAAAATACAGGGGCACTACGTAGAAGAACCCACTTTTCGTTTATGCAGAGTATTTCTTACGGTCAAGCTATTATGACAAATTTGCCATAAAAAATTGCAATTTAGGGAAAATTTATAATTTCCAAATCCAACGATATGACCATTTTTGAACAGTGGGATCAATGTCGTGGGCAAGCCAAGTTGCAGATTTGACTGAGAAATCTCCATAAGACATTGAGCCCATATGCGTGTATTAGTAAATTAAGTCGTCGTCAAGGGGATGCCTTTACCTTATCAAGAAGCAAGTGAGTTTACAGTAAGGATGCAAAATTAACAATATCCCACTCGTGCTAAGGGAGGATGAAGTGCGATAGAGTTTGACTAAGGTCCACCAGAGGGGGGGGGGGGTTGGAGCAAGTCTAATAAATTAGAATTACTCAGCCAAAATGAAATATTTTCACCATCTCCAATTTTTCAACGAATGTCTTTTTTACAAATCTTGCGCTGAGTAAGAATCTGTTTCCACATTTAAAAATCTTGGAGTTTTTGTTTACAGTCGAAGAAAAGGCGAATAAGTTGGACCCAAATGTTGTTATGATATGTAAGATTTTCCATCTTAATTTAGCAATGAAGACTTTATTAAAGGAATGGTTGTACGTAGCCCAAGGCTACCATAGGAGAGGGATGCCATTTTTCTCTTTTGATTGGCGCGAAAGAAAGATTGATGCATGGTGTCAATAGATTTAGCAATCTTATTTGTGAGGATGGAGGAAGAGCAATATAAGCCGGAAGCACTTTTAGATTGGTTTGAATCATTGTGTGACGTCCTGGTTTGGGTAAGAAGTTGGCTTCGTAATTATTAATTGATTGAGAATGAATGGGATCATAATATGTAGATTACTTTACATTATGAGAAATCCTATATATGTATGATGATAATTTCATATTTCCTTTTACTTCCATAAAATATAATTATCTCAATGTTTACTACATATATAAAATATACTTCATTTCGAAAACTTTTTAAAATATCCTTAAAAAGTTAGTAGTTCCCTCCCTTTCTCCTTTCAAAATACCCACACTTTTTCTTTAAACTATTTTGAAGCGGAATAAGCAGCAGGTGATAAACTAGTGATGTCGGTATCACCTCAAATTCTAGAAGTTGTGGGATTTAACCTCACCCCTTGCAAAAGGGATCCCATATTCCCCCAAAACCCCCCACCCACCCAAGCCACTTGCAAGAGATATTAACAGACCTTATTAAAGTTAAAGATGAGGAAGAATGTATTAATAATTTCACAATTTTTACTTTTAATAATTATATAAGGAACTAAATTTATGCATTACCAGCAACATTCTTTATTAATCTCTAACCTACATTACACCATTAACTGGGATAACTATGTGTACGTATCCAAGAATGTGTATTTTAAAATATGAGATAAGTATATTTGTCTTTTAAAACTCAAAATATTTTGGAAAACTATAACATAGTGATTCTTAAAATTTTCTCTGAGAACGTTGTATATCCGACTTGCTTATATGATCCTGAGTCCTTATTTTCGGGGGTAATATAAAGGGTTTATTTAGGGTATTATAATAGGTCCCAATCAATTCCTTTGGCCCTTTACCTTGTTTTTTATGCCTTGTTTTTTTTTGTTCCCAAGGTTCATTTTTCTTTTTCTTTCGCACTTTCTCATTATACTGCAGCCTTGGAGCACATAAAATTTGTTGTCCTTCACGGTGACACCACATAGACAAGACACGAAGAAGAGTAAGTGTACTTTAATTCTGTGGGTTTGTCCGCAGTAACTGAATTTCTATTGACCACTTTCAGTAGCTTATAATGTTAAAGGCTGTGCTCTATCTCTTTTCTCTTGCTCTCTTCTTCAGTTTGTATAATGTATAGTCGTATACCATATTTACATACAAAGGCATGCATGTCATTTATTGCAAGAACTGAAAAAGCTCACTCTCACATAAATTATAATCGAACTGCCACTTGATCAAATAAACATTGAATAAAGGCTGCTCACTATCTATTGGCTCCAGTAGCTCTATTTGTCTTCTTTTTCCTATCTTTTGGCAAAACGAATTGTAGCTTTCCTTCACTTCAACTTCAGGCTCGGGCTTGCCATATCACTTCATTTTCATATACATAAGTTTGGTACGTATTGCACTTGCATGTTGCAATCGTCTTGGGAGCCAAAATGTGCTAGGGGTTGTTCTTATTATATAGGAAGATGTAAACTGTCATATGATGATGATGTATCTAGGCATCTAGCTTGAATGTGATTGACCTAAGGGCATGAAATAACTACGCGGGAGTACTAGAGGGAGAATATGTGGAATTCTTGAAGTTGCAGAGGAAAACCTTTGGGGCCATGAAAGATAGATGATTGTTTAACTCCTTCAGGTCTTAATAGATTTTTTATTTGCTTTTTGCAAAGTCAAATTCTGTAAACATTAATAGTTAATTATAACCACCATTCTATAATCATCTTAACATGTACATTGAAATCATCAATTTTATAATAATTTTATCAATACATAATCAAATAATATAAATATTCAAAAATGACTCCTAAAAATCTTGCAAATGCAAGAACTCTTAAAGGACAAAGGTAACACTTTTCTTTTATTAGGTGATAATAATAATAATAATAATAATAATAATAATAATAATAATAATAATAATAATAATAATAATAATAATAATAATAATAGTAATAATAATAATAATAATAATAATTATAATAATAATAATAATAATAATAATAATAATTATTATTATTATTATTATTATTATTATTATTATTATTATTATTATTATTATTATTATTATTATTATTATTATTATTATTATTATTATTATTATTATTATTATTATTATTATTCCGGTATAGAATAGATGGTAGGGTGTGAACCGGTATCCTCCGCGTGTATAACCCGGTTTGATATCCTGCAAAACAAAGCACGTAAACTAACTTCGGGGGTTGATCCGAGGAACGCCCCTCCGATACCGAAGTCAGTAATGGGTAAACCGGAATCTCTCAAGTGGAGTATAATAATGATCGTGAACGTACGTTATGACTCAGACCAACGGAGTATCTATAGAGGTCGGCATGAGTCCTTGTTAGAGTAGGACTGTGCTCCTATTGGTTGGATACAATTATTCTATCCTCTTTCAAAACTTATCTCTAAGCCCATAGGCACATTAGATATTAACTGGACCAGGCCTAGGCCTACATGATAGTAGCCCATGGTAGGAGTACTGTTAAGGTATCCTGATAAACCCGTATGACGTGGTCAACGGTTCTTTAGCAGATACACTGATAATGACGATCCGTACCAGACCGTGAGGATCGGTATGGAACTTAGTCAGCCCCTATACAACTAGCCCCCAAGCTGGTAAGTCTGGCACAGACGTATCCTGCTTAATGAACATTATATCGTCATGGATATATCCGTTGGTGATCTGCGCAAGAATATCAAACGCCGCCTTGGTTTGTGCGAAGAGTGTTAAAAGTTTTTATGAGCAAGTGCTTCAGAACTGTTCTTCGATTTCATAACACGTGGCATGATCAAGGACGGGAAGACTAAGGGTTGCCCAATCCAAACCGTTAGTTCTCCTATAAAAAGGTTGTGAATGGCCTCTGCCACTATAGCATTGCACTTCATTTCCTCTCATTCTCATACTGATCTTTCTCTCTCTGGATTGATCATCTTCTTGCTCGCGAACAATCCTTCAACTTACTTGCCGGCTTTCCCTAGAGTTCGATCTCCAGATCAGATATCTTCTTTGTGTCCAGGTATTTCACAAAAAATCAAATAATACAAATATTCAAAAATAACTCCTAAAAATCTTGCAAATGCAAGTAAGAAGTCTTAAAGGACAAAGGTAACAATTTTCTTTTATTAGGTGATAATAATAATAATAATAACAATAATAATTATTCCGTTATAGAATAAATGGTAGGGTGTGAACCGGTATTCTCCGCGTGTGTAACCAGGTTGATATCCTGCAAAACAGAGCACATAAACTAACATCGGGGGTTGATCCGAGGAACGCCCCTCCGATGCCAAAGTCAGTAATGGGTAAACTGGAATCTCTCAAGTGGAGTATAATAATGATCGTGAACGTACGTTATGACTCAGATCAACGGAGTATCTATAGAGGTTGGCAGGATTCCTTGTTAGAGTAGGACTATGCTCCTATTGGATGGATACAATTATTCTATCCTCTTTCAATACTTATCTTTAGGCCCATAGGCACATTAGATAGTAATCGAACCAGGCCTAGGCCTACATGAGAGTAGCCCATGGTAGGAGTACCATTAAGGTAGCCTGATAAAACCCGTATGACGTGGTCAACGGTCCTTTAGCAGATAGGCTGATAATGAGGATTCTTACCGGTGTGTGAGGATCGGTATGGAACTTAGTCAGCCCCCATACAACTAGCCCCCAAGCCGGTAGGTCTGGCACAGACGTATCCTGCTTAATGAATGTTATATCATCATGGATATATCCATTGGGGATCTATGCAGGAATATCAAACGCCGTCTTGGTTTGTGCGAAGAGTGTCAAAAGCTTTCATGAGCAACTACTTCACAACTGTTCTCGTATTTCATAACACATGGCATGATCAAGGACGGGACGACTAAGGGTCGCCCGATCCAAATTGTGAGTTCTCCTATAAAAAGGCTTTGGATGGCCTCCGCCACTATAATATTGCACTTCATTTCCTCTCATTCTCATACCGATCTTTCTCTCTTTACATTGATCCTTTTCTTGCTCACGAACAATTCTGCAACTTACGTGTCGGCTTTCACAAGCGTTTGATCTCCAGATAACTTCTTTGTTTCCAGGTATTTCACAAAAATCCTTTCCTGTATTTCATACCGTCCTAAATTATAATCATGTCTTCAAATTTTGATTCCCAAAATATTTTGGAGAGCCCTTCCTCAATGAGCGATAGTGACTTTAATTCCGGTAGTAGTTCTTCCAGCCGTGTAGTTTCCATTGACTCACTGGTAGTGGACAATGCTAGAGAACTTGGGACTAAGAGCCATAATGACTATAGCACCTTTGGTAGAACTAGCGCAGAACCGACATTGCATGCCTCCCCTCTTACTACCGTAGTGGCGTTTGGAAACGCCCTGGGGGTACCGGTTTATGGTCAGTATGGGACCATGGTGGGGCTTGCGGAACGCTCCCACCATTTGTTCTCCCCGGCCAAAACTTCATCGTCCAGACCGGCAGGAGTGACAGGAGAAGGTGAGGCCATAGCTGGGCCATCTAGGGTTTAAGAATAGGTGTCGTCCGTTGACTCAGACGAGGTAGAAAGCGTGGTGCGATCCCTTCGTTTTGATGGGGAATTGACGACCCTAGAGGCCAATGAGGATGGGGAATCTCCCGAGATTATTCCGGTTGATTCAGATGAAGAGGCCTTGGCAGAGTTGTACATGCCTCCTAACGAGGCCGGTAGCGCGACCTCCGTTGCAGTTGACATGAGTTGGGTAGGCATCTATTTAGAAAACAGGTTTTGTACAACACGGCGATATATTTCGCCTTCCTAGAGGAATATAAACTGGTCATACCGATTGAAGGGGACCGAATAAGTGATTATCCTCCTCCTGAACATGTCGCGATTTACGCGCATATGCTGGATTTTGGTCTCTGCTTCCCCTTGGACCCTTTCTTTGTAAAGATCTTCCAGGCGTGGAATATATGCCTAGCCCAACTGACACCGTTAGTATGGTGCAACTTGATAGCCTGCGAAGCTACATTATATAAAAGAAGATGGCTCTGCGAAGGGAAAAGGGGGAGGAAAGAGGAGAAGATTCCTAGTTGAAGAGGACCAAGGCCGGGGTGGTTGGATGTACCTGTACATTAAGGGGGGTAAGTTGGCAGTGTATCCAAAGCTTACCTCCCTGAAGCACTAGCGGAAAAGGTTCTTTTGGGTGAAAGTGTCTGCCGCCTTTCTCTTGTGCCGCCAATGGACTAAGCCATGCCCTACGATGGAACATATTCCTGATAGGGGGCTGAGCAGCCGGTATAAACAAGCTTTAGATTTTTTCGTTGCAACTTTCATACCAGCCCCTATAGGGAAAAAGAGGATTTCGGTTCCATTCAATTGACTTCCTCACGCCAAGTACATTTTGACCAATCCGGCCCTCTCCGCCTTGGGCATTTGTACAGCTGAGCCCCATGGTGGGTTTTCTTGTTTCCTATTTGGCCGCTATGGCCCTGCTTCAATTTGTAAACTGTCGTGGCTAACTGTGTTGCTAACTATGTTTGTCTCCTTGTTTTAGGCCGGGAACATCGGATCCGGGAGGCCCTCCATCTGAATCAAAACTACGAGCCGATTAGCAACATGCCGCCCCAGCCTACTTGTCGATACACTTCCATCCCTACCGGCACTGGAAGTCGGGGAGGTAAGCAGGATCAGGTAGCCGGCCGAGGCTCGGGCCAGGATAAAGAGGAGAGAGATGCCATGCCTCTGTCTTTCCGTAAGGCCTCTCTTGTTCCTTCAAAGAGGAAAGCAGAGGTAATGGCCGAGAAGGGGCCCAAGGAGGCCAACAAGGCGCCGGCAAAGGCCATTACTGCCGCTGCGTCAGGGGAGCCGGACCCTAAGGGCCTAATGAAAGGTCGTGTTGCCGAGGTCGACACTTCCTCATTGCGCCGTAAGATTGGAGCACTTTGCTAAGACGCGTAAGGCTGGCTTCCTAGACCGGTCTCGGGTTGAGGTCCAAGAGGTGCTTAAGAAGTGATGGTCCCGGTCCCCTGTCAAGGACTGCGAGGTTTTTCAGCCTAAGCTCAACGTCATGGGTGATGAGTATTTGCTGCTAGACTGTCCCTTGGAGAATGACAACTTAGGCTATCATATTTTAAAAGCTATGCAGCTAAACTACGATATGCCTGTGGACGAGGTCTAGGCTCTAGCCGCTGTGCATGCGCACAATCTGGTCGTGGTGAGTATAATTTTCTTGTTTAATTTACAAGTGTAATATCGCTTTTAGGGATATTTCGTAATAACCATTTTTTTGTTTTGCTTTTTCAGTCGTCCCAGTCTGGTAAAGAGTTGTGCACCCTCTACCGGCATTTCCAATCCGCTTACTTTTCTAAGGTAGAGGGCCACAAGGCTCTAAAGGGCAAGATGGTCGTAAAGGAGGCGGAGGTGACTACCCTCAAGGCGGATTTGAAGGCCGCGAAGGAAGCGGAGAAGAAAGCCGAGAACGACTTGAAGTCGACTCAAGCTGCTCACACACTGGCCTTGGCAAATAAGGACAAGGAGGTGCAAATCCTATTGGACGAGCTAAGAGATGCCAAGACTCGTCGGGTGGACGTCGAGGCGGAGTATAGTCGGTCCATGGACTTTGTCCACCGCCTTGCCAACCGGTACAACGAGGGGTGGTCAGCTGCCATGCGTTGCACCCAGCATGCTCTCCCTGGCATCGAGTAGGAGAAGTTGGAGGAGACCCATGGCCAACAGCTTTTTGAGCTCCCAGTAGAGGGCGAGGTGCTGGATTTTGGGGTCACCGAGGCCGACATCGCGAATGCTGATCCTCGTGCCGAGTTGGAGAATGATACCGGGGAGGTCAGGGTAGACGTCAAGACCATTGTTGGAGCTGACCAAGACACATTCGGGTTGGGTCAAGCCCCTGATCAGAATGAAGTCCTTGTTGCCTCCACTACTGATGAGGATGGTGGTGCTGCTTGAACTTTCTTCCTTCCTCCCTTTCTTTGCGGCCTCGCCGTCTGTGGCGGGTCATATAACTTTTTAAGTAGTTTAGCCTAGGGTTGTAGCTACTCCAATTTATTAATAAAAGTATCACTTTTTACACAACTCTGGTGTTGGTTTAGTATGTACTTGTTGTACTTATTGCTTTGCTGTTTATTCATATTTAACAACTCTTAGAGCACGTTCTTAGTCCGTCGGATCTGCGTAGGTCATTGACCGGCTAAACATTTAATGCTTTTCAAATTAATCTGGAAGATCCTCTAAGGTCATTGACCGGTTAAATATTTAATGCTTTTTGAATTAATCCGGCAGATCCACTAAGGTCATTGACCGGTAAATACTCGACGCTTTGGATTGCTCCTAATGGCAAATCCATTTAGGTCATTGACCATTAGAGAGCTTACATTTATTTAGCCGGATATCCTTGGTCGGCAGATCCTAGTAGGTCATTGACCATTAGAGAGCTTACGTTTATTTAGCCGGTTATCCTTGGTCGGCAGTTCCTAGTAGGTCGTTGACCGCCAAGGCCTTCCTGTAAGGTAAGCATATGTTAATGGCAGATCCACGTAGGTCTTGGACTGTTATGGAACTTGTTAACATGCATGTTTTTAGAATATGCTCCTTTTATTAAATAAAACGGCTCTTCTCGGCTTATCCGGAATTATTGTCTATGACAGTAAAGGAAAAGACAACTACTGGCTATAATGCTTAAATGCTAAATAAATAAAACTTATTGGCAACAATGCCTTATTTTAAATTAGACCGATACCTATAACTACTATACTTAGTATTTCGTTAGGACGCTGGCGTTCCAACTGTTTTTTAGCAGCTTACCTGACATGTCTTCTAGGCAGTAGGCTCCAAGGACGATTTCTTCCTTTACTAGGTAAGGCCCTTTCCAATTGGTTGTGAGCTTTCCGTTTGCATGCCCTTTGCCGGTAGCTGATGTGCGCCTGAGTACCAGGTCAACTTTTGCTATTGGTCGGCTTCGCACTCGCTTGTTATAAGCCCGGCTGATCCGATCTTTTTAATAATAATAATAATAATAATAATAATAATAATAATAATAATAATAATAATAATAATAATAATAATAATAATAATAATAATAATAATAATATAATAATAATAATAATAATAATATAATAATAATAATAATAATAATAATAATAATAATAATAATAAAAATAATAATAATAATTGTAAGTGAGCGCATTTGCTCGAGCGAACGTATTTCTTATCTTTTTCTTTGGCTAGTCCCCGAAAATGCCTGTTTTTTGAGAAAGTTGGGATTCTCTTCCTGATTTGTTCGATTCTTGATATAGTCAAAGTAGACTCAGTGGCTGTTTCTAAGGAAGATCGAGGAGGACCGCTACAGAAAAGAGCGCTTGTCGCCCCCTTTCCCCCACATGAGGAGAGAGAACGGTCAGAAGAAAGAACTCGCTCGCAATCATTTCATAAGACGACTCTTCTTATTCTACGATAATCAAATTCTTCTACAATAATTCCACGAATCTGCTCGGAACCGGTGGATTCCTGAGTCATTCATTCTCCCCTCTCGGTTGGTAGCAATCTAAGGATTCGCAGCTCTCCAAAGGTAGGTTAATCAGTATATCCCCATTGGTGAGCCTTTAAAACAGTGGAACCTCACCTCCATTACTCTTGTTCCTAAAGTTCAGAATCCAAGTTATGCCAGTCTAACTTCGTCTATCGACGGTTGCTCAGTCTCCGGAACTGATCCCTACGGGCGTTAATAATAATAATAATAATAATAATAATAATAATAATAATAATAATAATAATAATAATAATAATAATAATAATAATAATAATAATAATAATAATAATAATAATAATAATAATAATAATGATAATAATGATAATAATAATAATAATAATAATAATAATAATAATAATAATAATAATAATAATAATAATAATAATAATAATAATAATAATAATAATAATCATAATAATCTATGTGAAACTGATCATATGTAGACTGCCAATCTAATAATGATAGTGACATAGTTATATACACATACAAGTGTCATTTTGAATGATAAACTAGTGAGAAACATATATTTCAAGGGAGCAAATCGGTGGACTTATGGTCCACATTCAGAGTGCAGCTGGTATTAGAAGCAGATATATAAGTCGAAGGAGGAAGCAAAGCTAATCTACAGTGAATCTGACCTTAGAAACATGCGTAAGTTCTCGATCAACAATCGATATACACAGTTGCTAGGGGAAGTTGACAGAGTACACTAGATAGATATGTGTTGAATAAGTTGTCTGTTCCAAAGCACAGGTTTATATCTTGGCTTATAAAGCTTGGGCGTCTCAGAACTGCTAATACATTGGTGTGTATTGGCCTACAAACCGATGATAATTGTGTCATGTGATCAAAAAAGAAATCCCAAAAACACCTTTTCTTTGAATGTGATTATTCTCAACAATGTTAACTGCTGGTGAAAAGATGGATTGGAATTAGTCAATCGCATAAATGGTTTAATAGGCTGTTAATATTCCTGTCAAAGAGTACAAAAACACAATTCCGGAGAAGAGTGATCGATAGCTTCTGCCTGATGTGCTTTGGCATATACAATTTGGTGGGCAAGAAATGAGGTGATATGGAACATGACTTTTATAGAGACCTGAAGTTGTGGTGGAAAAATGCGAAGCATGTCGCTGTTAAGAATTGGTCAAGTTTTGCCTAGGAAGTTGTTTGTTGAGGATAAGTCTTGGTTCGAGACGTTAAAAATTGATCTTGTATAGTTTGTTTTTGTGCTCACCTGGTTGTTAGGACTCCAACCTAGTTGGTTGGTTTCCTCACCCTAGGTAGAGCTTAGGTTGTATATGTTTTTTGGTGTAACATAATTTTTTTCTTCATTAGAAAAAAAAAAAAAAACTAGTGAGAAACACTTTATGCTCAATATAAAAGCAAATTTTCCAAATATTGAATAGATATTATACAATGAATCGAAAACTAAATCTAATAGTTTTATAGCTCATCTCTAACTTCAATGGTTGTGCATATGCCTAAATCATAATATCTATATTGGCATTTATAGCACGTGACGCACTAATCATCATCATTCTATAAGAAATACCAAATGTAAGATTATTAACAACAATCCATGTCTAAATTAGTAGGAACATAAATTACACAAATTAAAAATTAGAAACATGAAAAAACAATTATTATTGCTCTTGATCACTAGTGCTGATAAAAGATTGTACAATATAAAGATACTTGTAAAGTCGGGAAAATATGGCACATAATCAAGTGATCAAGTCAAATAAAATCCGCAATCTTTCAAATTCAAGTTGTTGCTTAACATCTTCATTACTTCTCATATGGCTGCAAAAACTCATCCAGAATGATTACCACCCATATAATTACTATTTCTTTGCTTATTCTAGCTTTACACACGGCTATGTGTTGGAAAATATAGATGTATATATAGCGAAGTTTCTGGAAATAATTTCCTAATATATATCATATGATCACAAACATAATCAAACAGATGAATCAATCAATATGGATTAGATGTACAATATTTATAGCGTGATTTCCCTGTATTGCATGCAAGCTTCGAAGATCTAAGAGCCCCAGATGTTGCTTCTATAATTAGTCCACAAGCACCTGTTGAACAACAACGCTTGCTAGAACAGAAGAGAAAAATCTCCTACTTTTTGGTGGTATATACGCCAATTAAGTGGAATAGAGTAGGATTTCACTTGCTTTCTCTCTCTCTTGTGAAAAGAAGTTGCTTAATAAATTGATGCCTAAATCCTAATATTATATAATATATAACAGAAGAATCCTAGGCAAGTTAGGAGAAATTAATAATGCTCCTTTTATTCCCCTATATGGCTAGCCAACCCAATCCTATATGGACTTGTGTTGCTATGTCCAACTTGTGCTACAATGTGTGACCTTATAGCATTAATATATTTTAGTTATAGGTCTAATTAATATGCTCTTATTACTCATATTTATTCTCTAGCAAGCATATATGATTGCTAAAATAAGTAACTTAGTTATCTTCATAATTTAATTCCTATTTATATTTAGTAATTGTCGAAATGTCTTGAGAGCATTTTTCTTCAATCTCCCACATGTCTGAAGACAAGGGCGCAATTTTAAACTACTTAAGTCACTTAATGCGAAATTTGGTAAAACTATGTTATTCTCAAATTTTTATTCCTTGATTGTTGAGCTTTAACTGTTCAAATAAGGATTTACTCTTTAATCCTATTACGCATGGCCATATAATTTTTCAGTTCTAGTTCATCAAGAGCCCCAGATAACATTCTTATTTAATAGGATGACTTATTCACTCTTTTGTGACCATAACTCCCACTCAATTCTTAGACCACATGATCAATGCCCTTATAGTCACATTTTACGGTACGATGTTTAACAACGTCAATGTTAAACTAATTATATTTTGGTTTGAGACATACTCGTGTCTAAAGAATCCTCTAAATATAGTTTTTTGATTCTACTTTTAGAATCTGATTAGGTCAAGTCTCAATGTATCAAATATACATTCATATATTCAATTAGACATCTCTATGTCTTCATAGCTCATTAAACAAGATTGGGATCAAAAATCATCTTTGTCATTGTAGAAGCTTACATCGATGTATCTAGTAACAACCAATTAACTCATCATCTCCACCATAAACCAAGAAATTATCTTTAGTCCTTTATAAGTACTTAATGATATTTGTCGTTGTCATCCAGTGTGCATCTCCAGGATTTGACTGGTAACTGTTGCATATACTCAAATCACTTTGTAACATCCGGACTAGTGCATATCATGCATACATGATGAACCCAACTGCAGAAGCATAGGGAACCTTACTCATATGCTTGACCTCATCAGGACTTTATGGACACTGAGTCTTGCCAAGTGTTATGCCATATTGCATGGGAATGAAACCTCTTTTGGAGTTTTCCCACTTAAACCTTGCAAGAACCTTCTCAAAATAAGTCTATTGACTAAGTCCAAATAGCCTTTTTGATCTATGTCTATAGGTCTTGATTTCCAAGATTTACTCAACCTATCCTAGATCTTTCATAGAAATATAATTTTTAAGCCATTCCTTGTCTAACTCAAGCATGGTTTTATCATTTCTTATGAGAGGTATGTCATCCATATATAAGACCATAAAAGTAATACTACTCCCACTTAAGTTCCTGTATACACATTATTTCTCTTACTTTATGAGAAAGATCAAATTTCTTGACTGATTCATCAAATCTGAGGTTCAAACTCTTTGATGGTTGCTTTAGTCCATAAATGGACTTCCTAAGCTTGCATACC
Source organism: Beta vulgaris subsp. vulgaris (assembly GCF_026745355.1). Classification (NCBI taxonomy): domain Eukaryota; kingdom Viridiplantae; phylum Streptophyta; class Magnoliopsida; order Caryophyllales; family Amaranthaceae; genus Beta; species Beta vulgaris. The sequence goes on along the minus strand of NC_079207.1, from coordinate 28,438,561 downwards.
CTCCCTCGATTTTCTGGATTTTCAAAACCTTGAGGTTGTGTCATGTACACATCCTCTTTCGAGAGCTCATTCAAGAAAGCGGTTTTGACATCCATCTGCAATTTTTTATAGTCATGCAAGATAACCATCACAAGAATTATCTTAATAGACTTTAGCATGGCTACTGGTTAAAAGGTTTCCTCATATAGTCAATATCATGAATTTATTTGAAATCTTTTTCCACCAACCTTGCTTTGAAAACACTAATGTTTTCATCCTAATCTGTTTTTAACTTGAAAATCCATTTGTATCCAATAGATTTTACCCAATCAAGGAAATCAGCCAAGTCTCATACTTTATTTTCAGACAAGAAATCGATTTTAGATTTCAGGGCCTCTAGCCATCTTTTCGAGTCTTAACTCTCCAAAAGCATTCTTGTAGCTACTAGATTATTCCGATTAGAAAAGCGTTCTTTTGGAACTTCTAGTCAAAAGGAAATTAATATATCACTTTGGCGTAATGATAGTTCTACTAGACCTACATTTCATTGGGGAATAATAGGAGAAGTTTCTACCTCATTAGGTTGAGGGGATTCACATGGAGTATCTCCGAGTGGGACGGTAAGATGTACTTTAATTAAATGCACTGCCTCCTGACGACACTAGTACATAATTGCCAATTTTTTTTGTCGGACTTGGGACCCCCATTTGCGTCGGACATAGGTCCGATGACATAGGTCTCGACCCAATTGTTAGGCTATTTGCGTCGGAACCCCATTAATATGCGACGCACATCACCCCTCCCCCCACATCCCATGGGACACGCAACAGGCCAACAACAGCCTTAACAATGTCCTTCTGCGTTGCATGAGGATCAAGGTGCGGCGTAGATGATACATCATCTACGTCGCACCTAGTTCCTCATGCGATGCAAAAGGGGATACGCAGCAGCCTAAATAACCCATTTGCGTCGCATGAGGAGGTAGGTGCGTCACAGATGATGTATCATCTGCATCGCACCTTGCTCCTCATGTGACGCAAATTAAAAGGGGATACAAAATAGGCTAGCAGCAACCTAGGCATCCATTTGCATCGCATATGGTGCAACATGCAACGTAAATATTAGTTATCTGCGTACATGTTGCTCTATGTGCGACGCAAATGATTGTTTTTTTTTCCATATACTAAACCTCAAGCTTCAAAAATAAACGAACATTATACTAATAATTATGAGCAGAACATTCGACAGAGTCTCCTTTGTGATTTCGATAACCCAAGAAATCGTTGGGAAAATTTAGCATATATAACCAAAACGTGTGTCAATACATCTCAATCAAGCAACCAATGTTGTAATCAAGCAACCAACCAACAAACAAGGTTCAATGAACAAAACATTGTTCAACCTACAAATACATACACTAACTACTTAGTTCGCTGTTATTCGACGACCCGTACAAAGTATTGCGCAAAAAGTTCTTTGAGGTCGTTGATCTCAGCTATGGAGTATGGCTCCAGACTTGAAGGAAAAGTCGATAAATATATTAAGTTAGTTAATATACTTTAAAATTCTATAAGTATAAATTACGAATTTACAACATACATACACCTCATGCAAAATAATTGAATAATCATAGTAGAAGCAGATGATTACAGCATGTATCTTATCACGAAATAGCCGCATTTATCTCGTCAAGATTGTTGAGCACACTACACCAAATTTAAAATATATATTAGAATCGGACAAAAAAAATCCTAAATAGTGTTATAAAATGTGTATCAAATACAAAACTATAAGAGTTTTACCTACATAGTTATCCAAGATAATTTAGTTCCTTTATTGGATCCTTCAAGGCACGTGAATTTTGTGTATGCACTAAATATAAAAAAGTTATAACAATTAATTACTACAAACATTTATAAATTAAAATATCATAAAATGCATGTAAACTTAATAACATGTATACAACTATTAACTTACGTATTCAGCAATATCTTTATAGCTAATTAAGGATCTATCTCTCTAGAGGAAATCAAATATATATAACGCTTTCTTAGATAGACAAATGCCAAGAAGAATCCAATATTCCCTAAGGCATGAATCAATATGTGATGTTCATATATATAACCACAGTTATATAAAGATAAAATAAATTAAAGATTAGTTTAACTAACATACTTTTGAATGTACAAACATATGATATAATGCATATGTTGATTTGCTTCCATTGAACTTGCCATGTAGTTAATCACGACATCTGGTTGATTGCGTATCATGGTCGCTGAAATCATACTTGGACACATGAAACCAATATTATTATCTCCATGCTCCTCAATCTCCTCTGCCAAGTACTTATAGTTAAGAGAAACAAATAAATATCAATGTTAATGAGTTTAGAGTTTGAGAAATCTCACATCATAAATACTTTTAAAATGGATACATTAAGCCAGGCTCTCGTGAGAAATTGAAAAACATCTTGTCGTGAGAGATAATCATGTGATCTCTATCATAGTCGAAGACGGTATCCTTCATAACTTGCATACTAAAAGGCTCGTCCAAGGGTTGGTTGCAGAATATTCGGTGGATATCCTCGACAATATCAGTCATATCCTCCTGTGACAAGTCAATAGAAGGATCTACGTGTGCCTATGTGCGGATTCATCGGTGCAAGGATCAATACCAACTATTTTTTTTTATCTTCTTCTTCTTCATCATACCTTCTTTACGTATACGTTCCTAATTCAATTTGACTTCTTTTTAATTCATATTATATATGTATATAGATTATTTCATATATAAATCAAGATCACTTAGTATACAAAATAAAGATTACATGGTATATAAAAATCAAGATTTCTTGGTATATACATCTAGATTTCTTATTACATAAATCAAATACCAAACATAAGTTACCTAATTATCTGAGACAAAAAATACCAACTCTTTCGGCCATTCTATGAATGAACCCTTAGCTTGACTGAGTTTCATGATGTATGGAGTAATTAATGGAGCTAGAGCATCTGCGTTCTTCCAAAAAAAATACATCAACACTCACTTTCACAGTCGTATGATGCATGTGATGATGACTCCTTTTGTACTAGATGAATGGTACCCTCATCTACAATGATCGATCTCGAGATATCCGCTAATGCCAAACGACATGGAACTTGACTCTTAACATCCAATGAGAGCACAATGTCATTAATAGAGTGTTTTAGAGGCATAATATTATAAGATATAAAATAAATGTATACCTGCAAGTTCACAAATGGATCATTGCCCCCCGAATGACAGCTACTAGGAGCAACTGGAGTGTGAGGACATCATACCAGCGCATCTTCCCTTGTTTAATTTGGTACTTGAAGACCTAATTGCGCTGCAAAAGCCATTAACCTTTATTGAATTAATGCATCTATCTTCGAGTTCATCTCTTCCATCGCTTGTTCTCTAACTCTTTGTCTCACTCTACCCTCGAACTCCTATATCTCCTCATCATCCAATCCCCTACCCTTTCGAGCAGTACTACGTCGATCGGGATTTTTCCAAATAGATGTAATCCCAATGTTGCGCCCAATTGTTAACACACGCCCAGGACGGTCTTTCCTCTGCAGCGCACGTGATAGAGCATCATCCATCCAACTTAGAACAAACTACTTAGTTTATTAGGTACGAAAAGATTTCCCTTCTTGTCTTTTTTCGATCTCGCGAGAAGTCATGGCAATGTTCGATCCGGCAAGGAGGAAATCATTGATGATGTAGAGGAGTCAACAGATGATGTTGTAGAGGATGAAGGGATATACCCTTTGCGTTTCCAAAAGGGAATCATCTCCGCATATGACTTTTGATGAAAAAAAAGACGATGCTTGTTGGTAGCATGAGACTTTCTCGCCCTTTCAGTTTTAGCCTAATATAAAAACAACTAGTCAATATTCACAAAATAAGTCATTATATAATTTCATAAGATTGTAACGTACATATTATATACATTAAAATCCTTGGAGCTACACTTTTTCACAAATTGGTCTCAGATCTCTTGCGTGATGAAAGGATAGAGCATGTACGGTTGTTAGGCCCCTTCGTTTTTGTGATCCATCTACTCGCTAATCTTTATTTGAAATCTCTCCACCGCTTATCAAGAGTAGTCACGACATCCCATTTCTTCTTCGCATCCTCTTATATTCCAAACTCTCACTTCAATATACAAAAATGTACAAATAATACTGTCTAGTGTAATAAACATGATCCCAATTATATTAAAAGAATAGTTTTTAAAATACATAGGTTACTGACTTTGACATCTTCCCATAAAGTCTTTTTTATGCCTTCTGGAACATCATCCCAACTGTCGTACAAGATTGACACTTTGCTTCTACTGATTTTGCTGTAATGTGTCTTGTACGCACTAACATACTCCCCAATCTGACGTATCAATTCATCTCATTGAAGTGTTCTTTGGACCCCGGGTTTGTAGCATATCCCTTTTGTAGGACCTCTTGGCTTGCTCATTTTTTTCTTCTTAGCAGCCCCATCAGTAATCTCGGGCTCAAAACGTGGCTGCTGATCATCAGATGCATCATGTATTATCTCATCTTTCATCACTACACCTGAAACCAAATACATGTTAAATTCATCAATGAAGTACTACAAAATTATTTTAACAAAGCACAAAATATATAATTAAAGATTATAAATAACAGTAATTGCAAGGATATTACACAAGTTACCTATTAATCATATTTTTTTGACAACGTAAAATCCATTTTTATGGTCTCGGCGAATGTAATTTGTGTCTATTCTTCCCCTAATGTACATGGTATGACTATTGACGAATCAATGACTTCATTGAATTGTGTATCATGTCCTTCTTCATCGTGTACATCATCAATTTCAAGTATTCTCCTTTTTCTTTAAATGACAATAAACCATTTTTAATCGACAGTGTCAACCAAGTAGAATACTTGTTTTGCTTGTGATGCTAATATTAAGTTATCTTCATGATGCCCTAACCGGCTGAAATTGACTAATGTAAAAAAGTCATGTTCATCCTTCTTTACACCATGACAAATATCATCCCACTTGCACTGAAAAAGCGGAATCTTGAAGTCAGCATAGTCAAGTTCTAATATCTCTATAATGAACCTGTAGTAAGACTTCGTTGTCTCCACTATCATTCTATCCCTTCTACTTTTATACTCTGATGACAAAGCCCCCAACATAACACCACGGTTTTCGCATCTTGGATTTGTCATCTTGTCGCTTAGCGTAAAAATGAATAATCATTGATGTCATACCCTTCATAGGAAAGAACTTACATCTTTAACCCATATTCCAACCATCTCAACGCATCCGATACGTCATTAGGAGTGTCAGATAATTGTTTCGTAACTCGTTCTTTAGACCAGTCAACGAACAACCGATCATGCTCAATCATCAACTCACGTTCATTCTTCAATGGATACTGAACACTAAGCACAATCATGTGCTCATCTAAGTAAGGATGAACATGTTTTAGATTTTATAACACAATCAATTCTGCTTTTCTTCTCAACTTTCCATCAAGACACAATCTTTTTCTCCTGATGGTACCGCAACCATCAAGCCTTCCTTCATTTATAAATTTCGGGAATCCAATTGCTTGTGCACGTGTTAGATACTAACTTACATATTCAGATGCTTCTTCCGCAACTATTCTTTGGACAATACTTGCTTCTACTCTGGTTGGATTCATCACTTTGCCCTTCAGAATACCCATATGGCTTTCGAAAGGCCACATATACCTCATACAAACGGTCCAAAGTTTAATTTCTCGGACAAGATTAATTATCAAACGAGGCATGTTGTTATCTAGTGCAACGGATTGCAAGTTATCTAGTGTGTTAAGATCAATCACCTTGTTATAGATAGTTCTGAAGAAGAAACACAACTTTGTAATCGTATAACTTACTTGGGAAGGAAAAATTCCTTGTATTGCAATAGGTAATAAATTTGCATCAAGATTTGTCATTCATGAGATTCTAAACCAATGAGTTTCAAGTCATTCAGGGAGACAAGGTTTCAAAAATTTGACGAGTATCCATCAGGGACCTTTCACCTATGCAAAGACACAAAAACTAATTTTCTCCTTAAACAAAGTATAGCAAGCTGGTGGAAGATATTAGCGTTGTCCCCGCTCTTGAGTTGCTAGTTCTGGTCTTCCCTTTTCAGCCATGTCTTTTCTAGCTTTAAAACTCCATCCTTTGTCTTTCCGGGCATATTCAACAATGTTCCGACAATGGCAGCACAAACATTTTTCTCAATGTGATTAGAGCAAGACAATGTCTGACTTCTAAACATTCCCAATTCAAGAGGTCCCAAAACTTAGAGCTTTTCTTGTATAAGTTCTTTGCGACACTTTTGAAGGTCTTGCCAAACATTGTTCCAATATCCTTTACCACGTAGGGCACAGGGGCTTCTTTCATTTCCCGTTGAAAAACTTTTTCTTCTAACAAAATGGATGATCTAAAGGAAGCCATGTACGATAATGCAGGTGCACATTCTTACTACAATGATGTAACCGCTGATCAATAATCATATCCTCATCACAAATAGGGCGTGTCTTTGCTCCTTTAACTGTATACCCTAACAAATTCCCATAAACTGGGAAATCCGTAATAATGCAAAATATCATAGCACGTAATGTGGAGTCAGTTTTCGCGTAGGCATCGAATGCCGAAACAACTTCATCCCACAACAATTTCAGATCTATGTCATTACCAAGTTACTTAGGACCCGAAATAAGAAGCGATAGCATAATAAATTTACGCTTCACACATAACTAGGGGGAAGATTGTAAATGGTCAGTAGAACCGGCCAAGTGCTATGCTGGGTACCTAGTGTGCCAAATGAGTTCATTGCATCTGTACAAATTCCAAGCCTAAGATTTAGTTTGTTTACTAAAACCGGAAAACTTTCGATCGATCTTTCTTGCGGAGAATCGGCCGGGTGTCTAAGTATCCCATCTTTCTTTCTCTCGTTCGCATGCCACATTGATAATTGAACATTATTTTCATCCGAAAATAAACGCCTAAATCTCAGAATGATTGGAAGATATATAAGAACCTTCGCCGGAGTTTCTTTCTTTCTCACCCCCTCATCATCCTCATTTATTTTGTATCGAGACTCTCCACAATCATTTTGACATTCATGTATCTTCTCATATCCCATACCTAATGGGCACAACAATTTCATTGCCTCATAGGTGACTTGGGAATTTCATTTCCTTCAGGTAGCAATTCTTGTAAAAAAGTGAACACGTCACTTAGTTTTTTTATTTTTCCAGCTATGCTTCGGTTACATATTGAACAATGTGAGGATGCCAGAAAGTTTAGTGAAATTTTTACACCCCGGATACATAGGTTTGTTCGTTGCACTTAGAATACTATCATACATATGCGGATGGTCGATTCTTTCATCCTCAAAATTGTGCAACATCTCATCTACCATATCATTCTTATCATCTACCCTATCATTCTCATGGATCATATACCCTATCATTCTCATTATCAGTCTCTCCTTCAACCTCAACCTCATCCTCATCATTAATGTGATCAACATATAAATAATCACACAACAAGGACACAAGACTAACTTTGCCCTAGTCTGCGATTGATGTTTTAATGCAACCCTCATAAATTCATCAACCCCTTGTAGATATGTCGCCGAAATCCAATTACATACATCCAGTTTTGATCCATATCCATACACTAAAGACACCAAATAAGAATACGATCGATCCCATTATTCAAAGTATCATATCAAATGCAGTCATGAACATATGGGTCCTTATCACTCCAACCTAACCCATCCTTGAGTTTCTCATCTCACTAGTGAATGAACATTTGGTTTTCAATTCTAAGAAAAAACGGCAGCACTTCCCTACACTTCTCCAAGTACACGATGAAGATAGTAGTTAAACATTCTAGCATTGTCTAACAGCTAAACTGAGGTTTTCAATGGTTGACCAAACATTATAAAGTTTCTCCTTCTGAAAGATTGAGATCTATTGTAGAACCATATCTTTGAAGATATCTTGCCTCAAATTAGCATGCTTGGTTCTTCCTTGGTACAACTTCTTCTCCTCAGTATCAATTGAATCCTGAAGTGAAGACTTCTCATGGATAATGTTGATCTCCTCTTTATTGATCTCTGCCAGACGAGTCTGTAGAGATTGCCTTTCCTCAGAAGGAAGCTTCAGTTTACGATCAAAAGAACTCAAAGAATCTTCAAATCTATTTACTGAAGTTTTTGAAGGATTTGGCTTGAGTTTCCAAAGAGGCTTTCTCTTCTTAAAGTTTTTGAGCTGAGAGCTTGAGATTGAACTCTGGTTTCAACATTATATTATTAAAGAAGAAGGGTCTCCTTGACATAGTCAAGACATGGTATCCAATACTCAAAACATTGAGAAATTAGGGATTCCAAGAATTGTTGGAGCGTCTGTGAAGAAGCCTGATCATAAGGGTATCATAAGGGTTATCTGTTAATGCTAAGCAGAGGTCCTATATTTTACTTTCCTGTCTTATGTGTTCAGAATCATCATATCTCATAGGCTCAGAAGAGTGGTCACTGCTAGCAGGGGCAGGTTGATCCGCAGGCTGATGCCTTACAATATGGATGATTGCAGATTAACCTATTTCCCTCCATCAGACTCTTTCATCACACTTGCTTCTTGAGTGCTTCCCTCTGCATCATAAAGTAGACAAGCCAAGTTAGCAAGAGACTGAAGTCTAGTATCATGAGGACATGGATTCATATAAAGGAAGTCTAAAATGAATTCATGAGGAAGGAAAGGCAAACCAGTCCTAGAAGTAGATGGTGAAGTTGATGAAGAACCTTTACACATTGAGGAAATCAAAAGCTCGATATTGCTCCTTTAAGACTCTAAAGGAATAAGATCTTTTGGAACTTCACTCCCAGCAAGTGAAGATATTGCTTCCACATTTGCTGAATCAGTATATGGGCTCGGAACTTCAACATTTAAAGGACTTGATTCCGAGGGATCCTCATTAAATTGATGAAAGGAATCCTCATCACGAGAATCCACATGAGATGATCAACCTCTTCCAACTGAGGGGCGGTACTTCCTTCCAAAGAGAAAGTAGCTACATTCTCCAATTAGGGAGCAGCATCGCTTGAAGAAAGAGGAAGATAGTTGATAACAGATTCATCAACCAGGCCACCCTCGGAATTTAATTATGGGCCAATTACCTTGGAAGTGCCTATTGAAGGATGGTTGACAAGGCTAGCACGTGATAATTTCTTAGAAGAAGGATTACTGGTAGTCTTGGACTCAATGTCATCACACCAGAAGGACCTAGTATTACTGGTAGTCTTGGGCTCAATATTAAGCCGGCATTCGGCATGTTATCCCTCGTTCGGCTAGCCCTCGCTCGGCACGTTAACTGCGCTTAGTACAATGCTCCCTCGGTCTGGAAGAAGGCAGATGTAGGGGATGCGCTCGGCGCATCCTACCAACGCTCGACCCATTATCATGCGCTCGGGCCACTTCCCGCTCTTAGAACGAGACTCCCTCTGCTCGGGAAGGAATCAAGTGATACTGCGCTCGGTGCGGCATCCTCTGCTAGGCACAGCTAGTGTGCTCGGCACATCTGTCAACCTCGAGGGAAGATAATCTTCAATCAAATAAAGCTAACTGAAATTCCATCATTTATTAGAGGTCTCATCCTCTATAAATTTTGGCTGTCTCATCAATCACAAGGTAGGCGATCTCACCTAGAGAACTCAGAGCATCTCTCTCTACATTGATCACTTTCTCTCTACCTCAATCATCAACTAACTTGAGCGTCCGAGGGACCATCCCAGAACAACCCCGGGGGTAGTTTAACCTTGTTTTTTAGGTCTCTTGCGTACGGATGATTGACTCGAGTGAAGGCTCTTGGGGATCACTCCTATTCAACACACATCACCAATCCTCAATTTCTAGACAGAAACACATGACATCACGTTTTTTAGCCAGTGCTTCACGAATCTCATCTTCACGAACTATTTCATTAGACATGGTGAATTGAAGTTTGGTGATGGCTATGATAATGTGAAGAAAGGTAATAGAATTGCCTGAAGAATCTTAAATTTTCCTAAAATCCTTGAAAAAGGTATTAATGAGGAAGGCAATCGAAATGAAACAATAAAAGAAGAAACCGTGTGTATAACGCGTGGTATGTCTCATTTTGGGTCATATTTTATTCGGCCATGTTAAGACCAAGTTTTAATAAATTAAAACATAGGGTCCTCAAGTCATATTAGAAGCTCATTCCAAAGGGTTTGTGACTTAGAAGTCCATCACAAAGGGTGTGTGACTTAGAAGTCCATTACAAAGGGTGTGTTACTTAGAAGCCCATTCTTAAGGGTGCGTAACTTTTCCAGAGACAGTAAAAAACTCTTTTTATAAAAAAGGATAAGTGTAAAAATACTGACACACTACCCATCTCTTGATCAACACCCCAAAACTTCCATCTCCCAAAACCTTCTCAAACAAATTCTTCTCTAAAAATGGATGCTCCCCAACCTTCCGCGGAGTCCTCCATCACAAGGGCTCAGGAGGTGAACCCACAAGAGGTTGACCAGCCCTTCATCCCTCCTCCAGAGATACCATAGGAGATGGAAGAAGAGGGAAAGGAAAAAGGATGAAGATGAGGAGGATGAGGATGAATATGATTATGAACCCACCACCAAAAAGAAGAAGGTTGGAGAGTTCCTTGGAGATACCTCCAGTGGGGAAAGTGTTTCTCTCCCTTCTAGAGATGACTCTAGTGATGCTGCTGGAGATGGTCGATGATGATGAGGATGGTCTTCCTCAAGAGACCACCTCCGAGGAAGACTCTGATGGTGACAAACTGCGATCTCCAAGAGACACCGTAAAAATTTAGGCCTATAGTTTAGAATTCAAAAATTCTAAACCAAAAATTGCAAAAGATAAAAATTTCAATCTTAGGTTGTAAAATATTTATTAATTAATGAAATTTAATTTTCTATATTTTGTTCGAATTTCTATCATTTTATCCTATGCTTGCATTATTTATTTATTTATTTATGCTGTTCAATCAAAATTGTTCAAATTAGTATGTTATTTCAAGATAAACTGTCAAATCAAATAACGCAAATTCAATGGTCAAAATTAAAATGAAAAAAGAGGAAGTGTCTCTTGGGAGACTAAATCTCTTAAAATGTATTAATGAGGTACAAATAAGTTACTTAATAAAGTAATAATTACCTTCCAACTTCACACGACACTAATGGCAAATCTCCAAAGTGAAATGACACATTGAGGTGTTAATGAGCAAACCCATTTCATCCACTAGGGCCTTAACTTGAAATGGTTAGGATTAGTTATAAAAATATGTAATACGTTATCTGAATAGATAACACCAGACGCCTCATG
>NC_079207.1:28372151-28419651 GCF_026745355.1 Beta vulgaris subsp. vulgaris | reverse complement strand
TTTTTTTTTTTTTTTTTTTTTTTTTTTGACATCATTGCAACATACATAAATTAACAGTGCTCTAAAGTAATTCTATTCCTACGGCAGTTGAGCGCAAGTGTATGAGCCTGCTGCACTTGGTCCCTACTTACCTTAAGCAAAACGCAGCTTGGTATGTTGGCCGCTTCCATTCGAATAGCATTAATCGTGTGGACAATTGAAATATCCGCTCTAGTTGTCGAACCCAGGAAAGAAACTAGTAGTGTCGAATCCGTAAAAATTAATATATTTGCTAGATTCCTAGCCCGAGCCCATTTTAGAGCAGATAGGCATGCCATCGCTTCTGTTTGAAGAGCTGAAGAAGCGAACAGAAAATGACCTTGGTGTTGAAAAGGTCGTTGGTTACGGAGGGCTACCCAGCCTGTTCCTCCATGCCCCGTTCGCTTGTCCCAAGAACCATCTATCTGAAACAGAATGTCCGGAGGTACACCCTTTAACCTCCCGATATTAGCAAAGCGAAAACCCGGGGGGTAGCCATAGTTAGGAGCAGGCGGCGGAACCAATGGCGGAGGATCATGCCCCATAAACGTGGTATGTTGGTGATGACTATCCCTCATGTGATTTTGGAAATCCTCCACTGTAGCCCGAATTTGGCGAAAAACCTGCCCATTCCGTGTTTTCCAAATTGCCCAGAGTGTGCCAATAAATTGCGGTAGACGAGCTCCCTCGGACCCATCCTCCCGGGCAAACTTATCAATCCAATACTCGAGCCACTCAGCCATTGATAGGCCATCAAATGCAGCTTGGTGAACTTGTAAGTTAGCGTCTTCCCATGCCTCAATAGCTAGAGGACAGAAGCGGAAGATATGTTGGTCATCTTCGTTATCGAGTAAGCATGTTACACACTGGGAAGTAGATATAATATTCCTCGTAAAAAGGTTAGAGGAGGTAGCCAAACTGTTGTGCCATAATTTCCAGACAAATAGTTTCCATTTTGGCATGATGTTCAAACCCCAGAGTTGTCGAAAAAACTTCGAACCTACTGGACTTGTCATGCTATGTATTTCGTTTTGTTGATGAAGTAGAAGAACCCCATACCCTGACTTTGTGGAGTAGCTACCAGAACGAGTTAAAGGCCAATAATACCTGTCCTGTTCATTAGAACGAAAAGGTAATTCCATGCTTTGAATCAGACGCACATCATGAGGTTGAAAAAAACGATGCAGCATCCTTGTATTCCATCCCCGGTTGCAAGGCAAGATGAAATCCGCTACCCGTGTACTAGCGGCTGTACGAAGGTTCACATTATCTCGAAAGGTGGGAATTTGCCCATGTACCCACGGTTGGGAAGCCGCTCGAATTGAAACCCCATTACCTACTTTCCAAACACACAGTTTGCGTAGTGTTTGATTAGCCTTAAGGAGCCCTCGTCGACCCAGCGACATGTTATGTTTAGTCATTCGAATCCATGATTGGCCTGAGTTCGCAGAGCGAAAAACCCTGGAGAGTAAAAGATGTGGATGGAGGCTGATGCGCCAAACCTGCTTCATAAGCAGAGCCAAATTAAAACATCCTATATTTCGGATGCCAAGCCCTCCTTGACCCCGAGGTTGATGTAAAATTTCTTTTCGTTTCCAAGGTATCCCAATTTGGTTATTATTTTTCCAAAAGAAGCGCACCATCATAGCATCAAGTTTGTTAGCTATTGTTGTCGGAATCTGGAAAACTGCGAGCTGGTGCATTATAGTTGCCACCAATATCGAATTAATGATAATCAGCTTTGAAGATTGAGAAAGCTGAGTGTGATTCCAGCGAGCTATGGTGTTGGAAACCTTATCCAAAAGAGGGGTAAAGTGTTGGACCTTGGAACCCTGAATATCGATTTGAGTACCCAAATACGTGCCCAGCGACAACTTATCCTCCATTTGTAACAGGCTTTTATATAGTTGGCATTGATCCTGGGGAATATTAGGACTAAATTTTACAAACGATTTCTGGCGATTTATCATCTGACCCGAGATGGCACAAAAGCGGGAGAGCATTGTGTTAAGGACTTGGCAGGCACTATCACCAGCTCGAAAAAAGAAGAGAGCATCATCTGCAAAAAATAGATGCGATATGGAAGGCCCCTGCTTTCCAATTTTAATCCCTTGCAGCTGTCGTAGATCCGTTCTCAGCGAGGTCATTCTAGATAGAATATCCATACAGAAAAGAAACAGATATGGCGAAAGAGGATCACCCTGGCGAAGTCCACATTGAGGCTTGAAAGTTGGCGTTACCACGCCATTAACTAGGACTCTATATGTGACTGTTTCAATGCATTGCTGAATTAGCCGGACCCAGGGCCCAGGAAACCCGTAAGCTGTTAAAATCTTAAGTATAAAAGCCCAGCTAACTCTATCGTAAGCTTTATTCATGTCCAGTTTCAAAGCTGCTAGGTACCTATTGCCCGTTCGTTGTTTATTGATGATATGAGTCAGTTCATGAGATATGAGAATGTTGTCATCCATATGACGTCCCGGAACGAAGGCATTTTGGTACTCAGAGATTAATTGTGGAAGCATAGGTTTCATCCTATTAACCATACACTTTGCAATACCTTTATAAATAACATTACATAAACTTATTGGTCGGAACTGGCTTACCTCCTCCGGTGGACAAACCTTCGGAATTAACACAAGTAGCGTCTTATTCCATTCCCTTAGAAGATGGCCAGTGGAGAAAAATCGTTTGATCGCGACTGTGACTGCAGCTCCAACCAACTCCCAATGTACTTTAAAAAATTCCACCGGAATCCCGTCGAGCCCAGGAGATTTATCATTCGCAATATCAAATAAGGCATCACGAATCTCCTGATCCGTTATTGGGGCCATGAGCAACCGGGAATCGTCTTCCGTAATACTGGGAAGATGTAATTCCCTAAGCACAAGATCAATTTCCATATCTTGTTGTTGGTTGTCCTGTGGATGCCTAGAAGAAGTTTGGTAGATTTCCTTAGGAGATCTAGTTCTATGTTAAGGGTATAAAACATTCTCTAATTTTTGGAGAAACTATTATAGGGAGTAAATTCCTAAAAGATTAGCATATGAGTAATTCATACTACCCAATACCCACAAAGATTAAAAATAACGTACAATCACATGTATAACCCCAAATAAACACCGGTACAGTTAAATTTAACATTTTGTTTCATACGGACCTTTACTAAACTCATTTGCTAAATCACGCCCTAGAATTTCCCGGTAACGCCCTGTATTTATATAAAATACTGTATTTTTGTATTTTTCATTTTTTTTTTCATTCTCTCCTATTTCCTCACTTCTCCTTCTTCTTCCACACCACCATCACCTTCACGCCCCCTCCACCACCACCGCCACCACCGCCTCCCATAATACTTTTTTTAAAAAAAAAAGGGAAAATATATATATTTCTCTCAATTCTCAAACTCCCCATCCACCAAACTTTCCGGCAAGAAAAAAAAGTCTCAATCCACCACTTTCTCTCTCCTCACACCCACAAAAACCCCACCTTTCAAAACCCTCTTTAAACGTCAAATCAGAACAACCCAGATCAACCCACCTCCCTCTCGCCGTTGACGGATCTCCGGCGAATGTACCTCCCATAATGTTGATGGAGCTCCGGCGACTGTATCTCCTCTGGTTTTTTTCTTTTACAGTGATTTTTTTTTTTAAATAGGTAGGCGTCCACCATGGACGCCCCACCACCGGTGGAGGCGGCCATGGTAGGCGCTCCACCACATGGTGAGGCGCCTACCATGGACGCCTCCAACAGTGGTGGGGCGTCCATGGTGGACGCCTCCACCAATGGTGGGGCGTCCATGGTGGACGCCTACCTATTTTTTTAAAAAAAAATCAGAAAAAAAGGGGGCGCCCACCAAGGACGCCCCACCACCGGTGGAGGCGGCCATGGCAGGCGCTCCACCACATGGTGAGGCGCCTGCCATGGACGCCTCCAACAGTGGTGGGGCGTCCTTGGTGGGCGCCCCCTTTTAAAAAAAATTAAAAAAAAAAAAACTGAGGAGAGAAGAAATAACATCGATGCCAAGTAAAACAACTTTTTTCTTTGTTTTGATACCAATCTCATTGATCATACATGATACATACTGCTGCTCTGCTTAACAGCAAGAACAAGAAGGGAATTTAGTACTTAGGAGGAGGGGTAAAAACAAATGGGATTATGTGTGGGATTATCTATACCTAAGAAGTAAAATAATGGAGGTACGTTTACTTGACAAACGGTGGTGGTATGTGTGGGATACAGTGGTAGTGGTGGTGGTGGTGGTGGGATCTTTTGCAATCGGAGAAGGTGGGGTTGGGAGAGAGGGAGGGTAAAAAATGAAGGTATAAATACATGGTATAAAAATACTGTATTTAGGGCGTTAATAGGAAATAGTAGGGCGGCAAATAGCAAAGCCCTTACTAAATGATCGGAATAACATCGTTGCCTCGCGACCACTGACCATCGGTCTAGTAGCTCGTGATTGCTGATAACTTCTATATGAGAGGAACTCAAGGCCAAGATCAATGTGCAAATTAGAAGGGTAGTGGAACAACAAGCAAAGGTGTAGGAAAAGGTGGGGGATGGTGGTGGAGAAGGAGATAGTTACTTTAGGGTTCAAACTCAAATTGTGGCACTTTGGTGTCTTATCCAGTGTTAGCTAATTCCTTAAAGTCCCCACTAATGGCGATCAAAAAAAGCAAATTATTACATGCAAGCGGTATACTTTTGAACCAAGTTGACAAATTAGGTAGTGAATTTTGTTCATGATCCCAAATTTGTACCAAGAATTCGGTAACAATGGTCTTACCCTTTTCCCACATTTCCAAAAGAGGCCATGACCCTCGCCTGTTAAGCTAAGTTAGACTAGCTAACCTCTACGACCAGTGTTGTGTAGTACTTAATAATGGTGTATATTTTGACTGCCAGAAAAAAAAAATGAGTATATATCTAGATTGTGGCTATACTAGCAAAAGATGAATTTTGAGCTTTGTTAATAGAAAACTAGGTTGTATTTGCAGTTTGCAATATAGAAGTATTTATATTTTGTTAGTGAAACTCTTTTTTCCTTTTTTACTGGTTTGTTATAGATCTCTTCATGAAGGGAAAATTAATATCGTTTTGATTAAAAAATTATGTTAGAAAAAACTATGTTGTCTTCAGTTAAAATGGTAGACTGAATTAGACGGAAAAATCGGCCAAAAGGAAGAAAGAAGCATATGCTGATATGCAACCTTATAAAAGATAGTGTTAACAATCATATAAGTAGATATTTAACATACATTTGCAACCTAGGCTCCGTTTGGTAGGGCGTAAAACATTTTCAGTGTAAAATGATTTTCATGGAAAACAATTTACAATGGAAAACACAATTCCAAAATTACTTTTTCATTGTTTGGTTCGATGTAAGAAAAATGATGAAATGAAAGGAAAATGAAAGGGAAAGTAAGGAGGTAGTGAGAGGAGTGTACAAGAGAGATAAAGAAAATAGTTTTCCCTTCATTTTGAAAGGAAAATGGTTTTCCATCATTGGGAGAGTAATTTTACCCCAAGGGAAAATGATTTTACACTCTTTTACCAACCAAACAATGTAAAACTGAAAATAGAGGAAAACGTTTTACACCCTACCAAAGGAAGCCCTAGTTGAACTCATTTTTTTATCTAAGAAGATAAATATATTTTTTTTAAAAAGAAAAGCAAACGTAGAAAAGGATAAATATTGCAATGAACCTGCATGTTATTGTACCGGTTGAATGTTTTATTGCAGACAGAGCAAGAAAACTGGGTAGGTCCAACAAGAATTTGGGCGGGTGTAGGTATCCAATATTGACCTTCAACTGAACCATTATCATATGCAATTGCATGCATATTTTTCATGTCTGATTTTCCAGTTATTACAGTTGCATAATCGCTCTCACTAGGAGCATTAACACTAAGAGCTACTGTTACTGATCCCTTCGAAATGTCTTCACTAATACTACTCCCATCAACATAATCAAACTTTTGCCGTTGCTGCTTCAAAGTTGCAGAAGTCGTCGTCGTCGAGGAAGCCGACCACAGAAACATAGAATTTGTAGTTTTGTTGTTTTTTCTTAGTGGTTTTGGGTTAGTTTGGCCTGGTGGAGAAAGAGAGAGAGAAACATTATAGTAGTCTTTTCCTTCATGTTCTTGGTCCTTGGGTTTTACCCATGAACTTTGCATTTTTTTTCCCCGGCAATGATTAAAGAAGAGAGTTTGGTTTATTGGAGAGTGATGCAGAGAGTAGAGAGTAGAGAGTAGAGAGTAGAGAGTAGAGAGTAGAGACTAGAGACTAGAGAATGTGAAGCAGCTTTTATTCAATGTATTGAAGTGAAGTGCTAGTTCGTTTTTGTATAAGAGTGACAGAGCACTAAAGTGTGCTTCATATGACGTACACTTATAATAAGAGACTTTTTAAGTTCGTCTAGCGGATAGCTCGAGATATACGTCATGTTTGTAGAAACATATAGAAAATTAAATTAATTGAATAGAATAATTGTCTTTGTATTTTGTTTTTTCAAAAAAATATTATTCATTTCAAATATGGTAATTTTTTCTTTTTTCCCACTTTTTCATTTAAATGAAACACTTAGGTATCCCCTTTTTTTCTTTTTTTCTTCTTCTATTTTTCAATATATATCCCCGTGTATTGCCATATATATAATACATACATAAAAATAAGGAGCTTCTGGCAACCTTGTAAGTTGTAATAATACTAGCTAGGGGTGTATATGTTACCATAATCAAGAGTGAAAATTAGTATTGTAAAAGCATAATTTTGTATTACATAAGTATTGTATAATATGAGCACTATAACAAGGCGTTGAATTATAGTGAGAGAATATGATATACTTTTTGCGGAATTAAAAGATAACTTGGGAACACAAAAAGGGAGCACGAGAGATTTTAGCGAGGAAAAAACTTCCTAGGCCCAATAGGAAGAAACAACCTCGACCCCAAGGGATTTTAACTCAAACTTTCCACTATAATAGGTCAAACGACTTTGTTTACAAACCTATTAATTTTCTCTCGAGCCACAACTTAAGTTCCTAAACTCAAGTTCCCAAACACAATTCCCACAACTGTTTTTCCTCTCAAACTTCACTCGAAGTTCCTAAAACTAGTTCTTTCGATTGAAGTTTTTGTCAAGCAAAGAAAAACTAGCATGTCCAAGACGCACATGCCATAAAAGAGGATCATCATCAATAACACTAAGGCATGTAAACTTATTTTGGAAACAAAGTTAAGGTCCACAACATACGTGTTCCCTTTCGTTGTTCCTTCTAAAACGACATTCCTTGTGCTTTTGTTGACGATCAAACATTTTTCACTATTAAATTTCACAAAGTTCCCCTTATCACGAAATTGAGAAATACTCAACAAAATTATGCTTCAAACCATCAACTAGAAAAACATCTACTATGGAATGTGACGTTGACTTACCAACTTTGCCCATGGCAACTATGTGGCCTTTCATGTTGTCACTAAAAGTCACACTTCCACCATGCGATATCATAGGCAGAGAGTGAGAGAAATCTTGATCTATCTTCAGTCATATGCTTAGAACAACCACTGTCTAGGTACCATGTGTTGTTCCCCCTCACTCTAGCCTTAAGAGATTCTATCTCTTCATCAGATTCGGAATTGTCAAGAGCCATGAGACAAAAGTTTGTTGTTTCCTCATTAGATTGAGGTTCATCTTCTTCTTCGAAGTCAGAATCTCCCCATGCAGCAACCATAGCTTTCTTCATATCAAATCTAGTATAGGCATTCTTGTACTCCTTGTTCCCATCTTTGCTTTGTTCCCTTCCTTTGCCTTTGTCTTGTTCTTATTGGGGACACTCCTTGATAAAGTGATCGGAACTGCCACATTTATGACAAACAAGTTTGTTATTAGAGTATTTCTTATTTTTACCTTTGTAGTCTTCATTCTTCATGTTCCTAAACATCCTTTGAATTTTCGGACCATTAGAGCGGATTCTTTTTCGTTAGTTTCCGAGTCATCACTTTCATCGGCTTTCAAGGCAATCGATTTCTGTTTAGACATATCTCCATTCTCATTGTCCATTTGTAGCTCGTGACTCATGACGGAACCAACAAGTTGTTCCATATTGAACTTCGTAAAGTCCTTAGTTTCTTGTAAGGCATTAACCTTAGTCATCCATCGATCCCTAGGAAGGCTCCTCGGGACCTTTCGTACCTGTTCCTCAGAAGTAATTACTTTTCTAAGAGAGGTTATATTAGCTCATTGATAATATTTCTAAAGCGTGTAAACATGTCTTGAATAGATTCTTTTGGTTTCATTTGAAAGAGTTCATATTGATTCATCAAAAGATTTATTTTCGATCTCTTAAACTCACTCGTACCTTCATGAGTGACTTCAAGAACATCCCAAATTTGTTTTGCGGTTTTGCATCCCATGACACGATTGTGTTCATGAGGTCCAAGACCACAATGAAGCTGTTAAATAGTAAGAGAATTGATTTCCATTTTTTCGAAATCATCTTTATCGAAATCAAACATGGATTTAAGAATTACCTCGTTCTTGTCACTAGTGGTAGAATGACTCTCCATACCTGGTAATTGTCGGCTTTGATGAAGATCTCTAGTGTGTTCTTCTAGTAGGTGTAGAACTTGTCGTTGAACATCGGTGTCCTTTGTGTATAGTACCCTTCTTCCAGTTGCTCTCTAGTATTTATATTTTCCAAGATCTTGAGCTCAACAGGGTTTCCTGTGTTTTTAGAGTTCCCGCTCTGATACCAATTGTTGTATAATATGAGCTATAAGAGGGGGGGTGAATTATAGTGAGAGAATAGCTATACTTTTTGCGGAATTAAAAGTAAACTTGGGAACACACAAGGGAACACGAGAGATTTTAGCAGGAAAAACTTCCTAGGCCATAGGAAGAAACAACCTCGACCCAAGGGATTTTAAACAACTTTCCACTATAATAGGCCAAAACAACTCTGTTACAACCTATTCTTTTCTCTCGATTCCAACTTAAGTCATAACTCAAGTTCCAACAATTGTTCCCACAACTGTCGTTTCTCTCAAACTTCACTCAAAGTTCCTTTCTCTTTCTCTTTCTTTTTCTCACGCTTCACTCAAAGGTTCCCACACTTACAGGAGTTCACTCAAACCCTTTTCCAAAAATACAAATTGTAAGACAATGGAAGAGTAATCAGGGCCGTTCCAGCATATTATTGGGCCTGGGGCAATATATGAAAAAAGGGCCCCCTAATATATAAGAAATTTAGTAAAATATGCACGTCATAGGATAAAATCTAATTTAGAATTGACTAACTCATATTTATCAGAAACTATATCTTAAAAAAAAACTTTTTCATATATATGATTAATATATATCTAATACTTCCTCCGTCTTAGAAAAATCTGAACACTTGTTGGGTCACGTTGTTTAATGCGATAAGTTGTAGTGTGGTTATCAAATGGTATTTTTATAGTAAAAAATAGATGTGATAGGAGTTGGTGGGTATTTTTATTGAAAAAGAGAGAAATCACATAATAATAGTAGGACATGGCCAAAAATAAAAGTGTTCAAAAACAAAATGGAACAAGCAAAAAATAAAAGTGTTCAAACTATTGTGAGGCAGATGGAGTAATATGTAATAAACTAGATAAATTGATAATTGGACGAATAAAATCGGAATATTGAAAAAAATATACTCTATCACCCAACGTCTAAAATATATTAGAAGTCTAAGTATAGACTTTAGGTTGACGTATACTTTTTTTTCCTAACAATTTACAATTTTAAAGTATATAAGACATAAAGTCATACTAACTAAAAAATGAAATAGTATAATATGATGATAGAAAGAAAAATTATGAAGCAAGCTCGAGTTATTGTAAAAAGAAATAAAAGAGAAAATAATAAGAAATAAAAGAAAAAAGAACATTCAACAACCAAAATGAAAGAAAGCTATGAGCTAGAATTCGAACCCGCGAAGTATACAGCATTTCCAGTGCCTCACTACAATAACTACCATCTTTGCCAAGTTTAATATTTGCATTATTTTTATCGCTGCATTAAATACTTATCCAGTTCCAAATATATGGGCCCTGGGCAGGAGCTCCGTCAGCCCCGCCCCAGGGCCGGGCTTGAGAGTAATAACTCAAATAAAGTAAGTATGAATTCTCTTAGGAATGGCAATGACTCTTAAGACAACTAAGAATATTTAGCTAAGTCAGACACAAAATAATCTAAGGTTTAGGCGCCTACTTATAGAGAATTTAGGCAAGACATAAACTATCCACTACTTAAATCCATTATCCCATGATGTCCATAACTTAATGAATTAATTAGTTTATGTTAAATATTTCTTGAGAAATAATTAACCCACTCACCCCACTACTTAACTTAAACATAAGAAGCAGTAAACATTACATAATTTTAAATACTTGGAAAATAATTAATCTAATTAAATTAATTTAGACTTGGAAAGTAATTAATTAAGCCCACTAACTAGTAACTACAAACGTATAGCAGTAGTGATTAGGTGTGATAACTGATTTCTTGAGGAGTAATTAAAATTTATATTTTAAATATTTTTTAGGAAAATATCTTTATAAATAAATTACTTAAAACTGAAACTCATATTTGTATATAAAAAGAGAGTCTTTTTATAAGCGAAAATTATATTTGATTTTGAAAACAAAATCTTTTGGTTGAATTAAAATATAAAAGATAAGATTTAAAAGGTTTGATATTATCCTAATTAAATTAGAAAATCATTATAAATCTTTTCCTAATAAACTAATAACAAACTCCCTAAAATAGTGGATCTACTCAAAACTAACCTTGGACTCCTAACTAACCAGTTGGGCGCACAAATAATGTTAGGCGCACCACTTAGGAAACATTAGGGGTTCCTTAAGTTGTTTCAAAGTCTGTTCCTTAACCTTGTTCCTTACTGTGCTAGAGTCTGTTCCTTTCATGGGAACAGAACCAAGTTCCGTTTGAGAATTCAACACAAACTAAATCGAGCATTCACTCAACCTTAATAAGAAGATATTAAATACTACCTAATGTACTCTAATCTTCACTCCAAGCTTGATACTTTTCATCATTCGAACATCTTCACTTTCGATCTTTGATTAATTCTCCAT
Organism: Beta vulgaris subsp. vulgaris; assembly: GCF_026745355.1. Classification (NCBI taxonomy): domain Eukaryota; kingdom Viridiplantae; phylum Streptophyta; class Magnoliopsida; order Caryophyllales; family Amaranthaceae; genus Beta; species Beta vulgaris. The sequence goes on along the minus strand of NC_079207.1, from coordinate 28,408,506 downwards.
TTTAATCTTCGATCAAGTATTCTCTTTACTTGAGAATGAATTACCTAGCAACAACATAAATAAGATACAATATGTCTTTTGTGGTTAAGTAATCTTCAAAACTCAAGGGTCAAAAATTTCCCCCTTTTTGAAGATGGCAACAAAAGGCATATACAATGTAATATGTAAATTAAATAAGTCATATAAAACTCTTTTAACCAAGTAATTCAACTAAGTTAAATTCTAATAGAGACTTATTATTTTATTTTTTGACTAAGAGAAAAAACACGAAATAAACTTGAGAACATGAAACATGGCTAGAGAAAAATTATTTACTCTTATTGCCTTTCTCGATCCCCCTTTGGCATCTTCAAAAACATTATTCCGCGATTTTGAAAAGATGAAATGTATCTATCAAAACACATCACACCACCAAACTTTGTTAGAAACAATTTGGTTAGTATAAGCGAATAAAGCATTCAACTCTTAAAAACGGCAATCCAAGAATATTAGCCATTCAAACTTAGAATTATCAAATTAACATTGTTCCATTGTAGCATGCGAAGGAAGGAACGAAAAAAATACACACACAAAAATTTTATTCCCATAATAAGAAAGAAAGATAAACTAGGAAGAGCGTTTAAGGCTTAGGAGAAGAGGGTTGTTCGACGACCACTTCTTCCACCACATCATCCAACTTGATCATCACTTCCTTATGATTGCTTTTAACGGTTTTATCAAGCTTGAACACGATATCCTTTAAATTCGTCAACTTCTTGTTCATCTTTTGGAGAGTCAAGGTCATATCTCCAAGTTGCTCCATAATCATCTTTTGACCTGTTAACGCCTTTTCAACCTTTTCCGTCAATCCTTGCACTAACTCATTCACTCCCTTTGCTTCATTAGCAAATTCCATCATTGCTTCCGACTGACCCATAACCAATGTAAACAAATCATCCAACCTTTTTGTATGAGCAAAGGTATAAGTAGCACCAACGGTAGGGTTTTGGGATGAAGAAGGGGAGGTGTTATGTGGGTTGGTTTCGGTAGGGGGTTCCTTAGGATCAGGAACAACAGTTTGTTCCTTGGAGATGGGAATAGCTGCAGGTTTCTTTCCCTTGGGAACAGGAGAGGTAGATGATTTGTACGGAGGAGGTGGAGATGCAGTTTTAGGTGGAGTGGTGTCCATGGGAACAGGGGAATGTTCCCTAGATGGAGAATGCAAGCCTCATAGGCTTCTTTTTGCGATCACCCGAACTTCATCATCATCAACACTATCATCCTCATCAAGCATAAGAGAAGGAGAGTTTAGCACCTTCATGTTTCGAACTCTCTGGCTAGTTCGAGAAGCTCTTAAAACCGGTTTCTCCTTCTCAATTTATTCCATGCCAACCACTTTCTTTCCTTTTTCCTTTTCTTTTTATTTTTCTTCTTCTATTTTTTCTTTTTCGACTCTTTCTTTTGCAATTTTTTTATTTTTCTTTCTTTCTTCTTCTTTGCCGGTTTCATCACCTTCACCATCATCATCACTGTGTTCCTTAGAGATGGGAGCAACAAATTCCTCATCATCAATTACATTGGCTCATCAGCGTCAAGTCACATATCCATCCACCACACAAACTTCGAAGAGATTTGGTAACCCTTCACACTCTTGGTTGTTCCTTTCACGGAAACAGCAGATTCCCCCTCAACTGTTACATGTTCATTTTTCAATTTCTTGGTTTTTATGAGGCTATAGGGTGAAAGGGTGTGTTTGGGAAAATTTGGTGAGTTGGAGTTTTATTGAAGACGAACAATGAAGTTGAAGAGTGAAAAAAAAATAAACGTGTATTGTACATGGTTTTAGGAGGAGAGAGAAAAAAAAAAAGAAAATTAAATAAAGAAATTAAAGATAATTACAAGATAAAATTTTCCAACTAATTTGATAGATATTAGGAAAGAATAAAGGGAGTAAAGTCGGATTTTTAGGAAAAAATCTGAACATAAATTTTTTTTTGGATTTTTAATTTGAATTTCGAAAACTTAAAAAAATTCCTAGATCTAATACGCTGGGAGCAGCGTTTGGGAACAGCGAATGGGAACAACGAATTTTCTACTTTGGAATGCAATTAATCCTTTAATCCTTTGTTAACTCTTAAGTCATAGAATTGTCTTAAGAACACTAAGGGTAATATTATTGGACATTAGTGAGTAGTTTTCAGACATTATCACTTATACATATGAAATAATCTTATAAAGGTTGTGATGCATTTAAACAAATAAAAACATCAAATTTATTCAGAAATATATAATGTCAAAGAATCAAACCATTAGGGAGAAAGATTGTAGCAATTATTTCAACTTAATCAAGCCAAGTTCAAGTCTCAGTTTTCCAAATCTATCTCTATTTAAGGGCTTAGTCAGAATATCAGCAATGTGACGTTCAGTTTCACAAAATTCCATTTTGATAAGGCCCTTTTCAACATTGTCCTTAAGAAAATGATGCCTAGTATGAATATGCTTAACTATAGAATGATGCACGGGATCTTTGAAAATACTAATAGCACTAGTATTATCACAATAGATAGGATCACAATCAAAGTAAATTACATAGTCATGAAGTTGTTGTTTTATCCAAAGCATTTGGGAACAACATGATGTTGCTGCAACATATTCAGCCTCAGCTGTAGATAAAGCAACTGTGTTTTGCTTCTTGGTACTGCAAGAAACTAAACTATGACTAAAGAACTGAACCATACCTGATGTACTCTTCCTATTGACTAGATCTCCAGCATAGTCAGCATCTTCAAATCCTTTCAATTCAAAGGTATCACTTCTCGACTAGAACAAGCTCAAATCATCTGTTCCTTTGAGGTATCTTAGGATTTTCTTCACTGCTGTGAGATGAGATTCCTTTGAATTGGCTTGAAACCTCGCACATAGACCTACACTAAAAGCAATATCATGACGACTTGCAGTTAGATATAGTAATGAACCAATCATACCTCGATACTTGGTTTGATCCACACTCGTTCCTACAGCATCCTCATCCAACCTAGTTGAAGTTTCCATAGGTGTATGATTTACTTTAGAAGCCTCCAAACCATACTTTTTCAGCCGTTCCTTAATACACTTTTGTTGATGGATGTAGATTCCTTTTTCTGTTTGTTTATTTGCAACCCCAAGAAGAAATTGAGCTCACCCATCATGCTCATTTCGAATTCTTTACTCGTGAGATTAGCAAAATCTTGCACAAAGATTCATTAGTGGCACCAAATATAATATCATCAACATATATTTGAACTAAATAAATGTTTCCTTTTGATTTTAAAACAATAGGTTCTATCTAATTTTCCTCTTTTAAACTCATTTTCAAGAAGAACTTGAAAATCTTTCATACCATGCTCTTGGAGCTTGCTTTAACCCATAAAGGCTTTGTCAAGTTAAAGACATGATTGGAAATCTTTATTTTCAAAACCGGAGGTTGTTCCACAAAACCTCTTCGTTAAGATAACCATTTAAAAACGCACATTTCACATTCATTTGATACAACTTAAAATCCATGAAAGCAGCAAACGCAATAATAATTCTAATAGCTTCCAATCTAGCAACAGGAGCAAAAGTTTCTTCGTAATCAATATACCTTCTTGTTGATTGCGTCCTTTAAAACAACGAGCCTTTTCCTTACTATGGTTGCATCATTTCAAACCAATAACCTTATTGTGTTTAGGTTTAGGTTCAAGGTGCCAAACCGTGTTCCTTTCAAATTGATGGAGTTCATCTTGCATTGCTACAATCCAATCAGCATCAGTGAGAGCTTTTTTATGGTTCCTGGGTTCCAACATAGAAAGAAAAGCATGATAAGCACAAAATATTCTAATTTGAGATCTCGTTTGAGTTCTCTTCTTTATGTCACTGATTATGAGTTTCATAGGATGGGAACGTGATTTCCAAGGCTTTGGTTGGAAATCCTGGATGGAATTGATTTCCTTGTATAGTTCCTTGATCATCTTCACTTCCCTGTTCTTGGGAACCAGGTTCAACAATAGTGGATTCATTCACATGTGTATTCTCACCTAGTTCTTCTTCTTCGTTGGGAACCGGAACAGGATGTTGTTCCTTAGGCTTTGGTCCCATGACTTCTTCTTCTTCTTCCAAAGTCTCATATATGAGAATTTGGTCTTTTACCAAACCTATCTTGAAATAACCTGTGTGCTTGGAGCAAGTTTATATGTTTCATCAAAAATAATATGCACACTTTCTTCTACACACAAACTCCTTTTATTATAAACTCTATAGCCTTTGCTACTTGAAGACTATCCTAGAAATACAGCTTCATCACTTCTAGCATCAAATTTTCCAAATTTTGTTTCCATTATTATGAACAAAACATTTACATCCAAATGTTCTGAAATCTGTAATATTGGGCTTTTTACCAAAATATAGCTCATAAGGAGTTTTATTTAACAAAGGTCTCAACATGACACGATTTATAATATGACAAGCAGTATTCACGGCTTCGGCCCAAAAGATCATAGGAAGACCACTAGCTATCAACATAGTTCTAGCCATTTCTTCTAAGGTTCTATTCTTCCTTTCCCCAACACCATTTTGTTGAGGTGTCCTAGGGGCGGAGAAATTGTCGTCCAAGCCATGATCCCTACTAAAGTCATCAAACTTAAAGTTATCAAATTTCTTGCCACGGTCGGATCTAAGGTGTAACAGTTTTTGACCACTCAAATTTGAACTTTCTTTGCAAAGACAAGGAACTCATCATAAGTCTCTTCCTTGCTAGAAAGAAATATAACCCATGTAAATCTAGAGAAGTCATCAATAATAACCAACACATACTTCTTGCCACTCCTACATTGAATCATCATTGGTCCACAAAAATCCATATGAATCAATGTTAAGGGTCTTGTGGTACTCACCACATTCTTAGACTTAAAGGAGGATCTAACATGTTTCCCTTTATCACACGCATCACAAACACGATATATATGAAACTTAATTGAAGGTAGACCTAAAACTAGTTCGTTCGATTGAAGTTTGTCAAGCAAAGAAAAACTAGCATGTCCAAGATGCAGATATATTATAAAAGAGGATCATCATCAATAACACTAAGGCATGTAAACTTATTTTTGGGAACAAAGTTAAGGTCCACAACATATGTGTGCCCTTTCCTTGTTCCTTATAAAACGACATCCCTTGTGCTTTTGTTGACGTATCAAACATTTTTCACTATTAAATTTCAAAAAGTTCCCCTTATCACAGAATTGAGAAATACTAAACAAAATTATGTGTCAAACCATCAACTAGAAAAACATTATCTATGGAATGTGACAATGACTTACCAACTTTGCCCATGGCAACTATGTTGCCTTTCATGTTGTCACCAAAAGTCACACTTCCACCATCATAGGCAGAGAGTGAGAGAAATCTTGATCTATCTTCAGTCATATGCTTAGAACAATCACTGTCTAGGTACCATGTGTTGTTCCCCCTCACTCTAGCCTCAAGAGATTCTATCTCGTCATCAGATTTGGAATTGTCAAGAGCCATGAGACAAAAATAAGTTATTTCCTCATTAGATTGAGGTTCGTCTTCTTCTTCAGAGTTAGAATATCCCCATGCAGCAACCATAGCTTTCTTCATATCAGATCTGGTATAGGAATTCTTATACTCCTTGTTCCTATCTTTGCTTCGTTCCCTTCCTTTGCCTTTGTCTTGTTCCTATTATGGACACTCACAACAAGAATGTCACTCCTTTTTGTCCGCCAAAATCAGACGCTAAAGATGCGGAATCGAACGCTAAATAGATTAGCGTCCGCCAACTGACTCTAAAGGGCTGATGCAAAACCCCTGGTCGCCAATTCTCCAAATACCGTCAGCAAAGCGGACGCTAAATATTTAGTGTCTGAAATTTCGAATTTAGCGTCCGAATATAAGTAGACAGTAAATAGCGTCCGCTTGTTATAAATTCTAATCTGCTGGAAGCTAGTCAGATGCTAATTAGCGTCCGAATATAAGTGGACAGTAAATAGCGTCCGCAAATTTAGACGCTAAACAGCGTGTAGCAGACGCTAATTGATCATATTTTTTTAATTAATTTTAGCGGTCGGTAAATACTGTACAGATTTTTTTTTCCTTTGCAGTTTTCCCTGACAAATTAATATTAACCTAATAATAATAAAACAACAAAAACATAAAATCAAATTCAACATGAAATCAAATCAATTCTCATATAAAACATAAAACTTGCAATTTTATTAACTCTGATACAACTTAAAATAAATACAATTATAAACTAAAATCTACAACTTTACATTAAATAAAAATAAAAAATAATTACATTTTACTAATCTAAACTTAAACCCAGAAATTCGCCCAACCTTCCAACCACCGGCGTTGCCCTTGCCCTACCACCGTTGACGCCTGTCCTACCCCCGCTGCCGCATGTCCTAACAAATTCAACGACATAAAATCAAATCAATTCTCATATAAAACATAAAAAGAAACCCATATCGGAAAATTTTGAATACAAAAAAATAGAAAAAAAATCGAAAAAAAGAAATAGAAAGAAATAAATCAAAATTTCCCAAAAAAAGCACCAAAAACCATCAAAATTAAAATCGAAAAACCCAAGAAAAAAAATCAGAATTAATATCGAAAAAAAAAACCCATTTGTCCCCACCCAAATCCAGAAAAACCTAGATCTAAAAAGTTGAAAACGACAAATCGAAAAAAATTATATAAATCGAATGAAAAACAATCAAAACCAAAAACCACAAAACCAAAAACCCAAAACCAAATCTGAAAAACCTAAAAGTAAAATGGCCAACAGAAAAACCAAAATCCTAAAACAAAAAGGCGAAAAACGGATTAATAGTCCCAAAGAAAAAATGAAAATCAGATCTTGAAAACCGCAGATCTAAAGAAATCGAAATATAACAAAAAGAAGACAAACAAAAGAAAATAGAAACCAGAAAAACGAAAAAGAAGAAAAACAAAAAAAGAAGAAAAACAAAGAACGAATAGAAGAAGAAAAACGAAATCAGTAAAAAAGAGAAGAAATACCGAAAACGAAAATCCAAAAATTCTAAAATCGAAAAAACAAAAATAATAAATCGAAAATCAAAAATTTGAAAATGTGAAGAACGAAAACAGTAATAAAAACTAGAATCAAAAAACAAAAACCAAAATCCCGAATAAAACAAACGAAAAACCAAAATAAAAAAAGAAAAACCCACGAAATCGAAGAACCCACATAACCAAAAACACTAACTAACCTTTGAAAAAAGATGGTGGTGTGTGGGGACGAAGCGGCGGTGGCGGCGATGCTTCTAGATCCAGAAGAATGAAAAAAGGAGGAGAGATGAAAGAAAACCGAGAGTGAATTGATGAGAGAGAGAAATGAGAGTCGAGACTTAGAGATATGATGAGAGAGAAGAGAGAATAGAGGGGATACCGTAATTGAGAGGAGAGAGAAGGAGAGGTTACATGAGAATCGAGAGGAGGACAGAGAAGGAGAGGTTACGTGAGAATTTTGAGAGGAGGAGAGAGAAGGAGAGTTTAAGTGAGAATAAGGAAAGGATAAGGGCAAGGGTCGACTAGATATCTAAACCAAATTTACCGTCCCTTTTGTAGAAGGTAACTTTGTTTTTTTTTTCTTTTTTGTTTTTTTTTTTTAATAAAAACGTCGTAACTTTGTGTCCGCTAATCAGACGGTGAACCCTCTAAAGTCATACGGTAAATAGCGAGTGATATAAATCGGATGGTAAATTTGGGATAACGGATGTAAATAGCGTCTGATATAAACCGGACGATAATTTTAATTTCACCATCTGCAAATATAGGCGGACGGTAAATTTAGACAGTAAAAAGGAGGATTCTTGTTGTAACTCCTTGATAAAGTGATCGGAACTGCCACATTTATGCGAACAACTTTGTTAGAGTATTTCTTATTTTTACCTTTGTAGTCTCCATTCTTCATGTTCCTAAACATCCTTTTGAATTTTCGGACCATGAGAGCGGATTCTTCTTCGTCAGTTTCCGAGTCATCACTTTCATCACTTTTCAAGGCAATCGATTTCTATTTGGACATATCTCCATTCTCATTGTCCATTTGTAGCTCGAGAGTCATGAGGGAACCAGCAAGTTGTTCTAGATTGAACTTCATAAAATCCTTAGTTTCTTTTAAAGGCAGTAACCTTAGTCATCCATCGATCCCTAGGAAGACTCCTTAGGACCTTTCGTACTTGTTCCTCAGAAGTAATTACTTTTCCAAGAGTGGTTAGCTCATTGATTATATTTGTAAAGTGTGTAAACATGTATTGAATAGATTCTTTTGGTTTCATTTGAAAGAGTTCATATTGATTCATCAAAAGATCCATTTTCGATCTCTTAACCTCACTCGTACCTTCATGAGTGACTTCAAGAAGATCCAAAATTTATTTTGTTGTTTTGCATCCCATGAAACGATTATGTTCATGAGGTCCAAGACCACAATGAAGCAGTTTAAAAGCAAGAGCATTGATTTCCATTTTCTCGAAATCATCTTTATCGAAATCAGACATAGATTTAAGAATTACCTTGTTCTTGTCATTAGTGGTAGTATGACTCTCCATACCTGGTAATTGTCGGCTTTGATGAAGATCTCCATTATGTTCTTCTAGTAGGTGTTAAACTTGCCATTGAACATCGATGGCCTTTGTGTAGAGTACCCTTCTTCTAGTTTCTCTCTAGTATTTATATGTTCCAAGATCTTGAGCTTAACAGGGTTTCTTGTGTTTTTAGAGTTCCCGCTCTGATACCAATTGTTGTATACTATGAGCATTATAAGACGGGGGTGAATTATAGTGAGAGAATATGCTATACCTTTTGCGAAATTAAAAGATAACTTGGGAACACACAAAGGGAACACGATAGATTTTAGCGAGGAAAAACTTCCTAGGCCCAATAGGAAGAAACAACCTCGACCCCAAGGACTTTTAACTCAAACTTTCCACTATAATAGGCCAAAAGATTTTGTTTACAAACCTATTACTTTTCTCTCGAGCCACAACTTAAGTTCCTAAACTCAAGTTCATTCATAACAATAGTTCCCACAACTGTCGTTCCTCTCAAACTTCACTCGAAGTTCCATTCTCTTTCTCTTTCTTTTTCTCATGCTTCACTCAAAGGTTCTCAAACTTACAGGAGTTCACTCAAACCCTTAACAAAAAATACAATTTGTAAGACAATGGAAGAGTAATAACTGGAATAAAGTAAGTATGAATTCTCTTAGGAACGACACTGACTCTTAAGACAACTAAGAATATTTAGCTAAGTCAGACACACAATAATCTAAGGTTTAGGCGCCTATTTATAGAGAATTTTGGCAAGACATAAACTATCCACTGCTTAAATCCATTATCCCATGATGTCCATAACTTAACGAATTAATTAGTTTATATTAAATATTTCTTGAGAAATAATTAACCCACTCACCCCACTACTTAACTGAAACATAAGAAGCAGTAAATAATAAATAATTTTAAATACTTGGAAAATAATTAATCTAATTAATTTAATTTAGACTTGGGAAGAAATTAATTAAGCCCACTAACCACTAACTACAAACGTGTAGCAGTAGTGGTTAGGCGTGATAACTGATTTCTTAAGGAGTAATTAAAATTTATATTTTAAATAGTTTTTAGGAAAATATCTTTATAAATTAATTAATTAAAATGAAACTCATATTTGTATATAAAAAGAAAATCTTTTTATAATCCGAAAATTATATTTAATTTTGAAAACAAAATCTTTTGGTTTAGTTAAAATATAAAAGATAAGATTTAAAAGGTTCGATATTATCCTAATTAAATTAGAAAATCATTTTAAATCTTTTTAATAAACTAATAGCAATTCAAACTCCCTAAAATAGTGGATCTACTCAAAACTAACCTAGGACTCCTAACTAACCAGTTGGGCACACAAATAATGTTAGGCGCACCACTTAGGAATCATTAGGGGTTCCTTAAGTTGTTTCTAAGTTTGTTCCTTAACCTTGTTCCTAACTGTGCAACTAAATTGAGCATTCGCTCAACCTTAACAAGAAGATATTAAATACATCCTAATGTATTCTAATCTTAACTCCAAGCTTGATACTTCATCATTCGAACATCTTCACTTTCGATCTTTGATTAATTCTCCATTTTAATCTTCGATCAGGTATTCTCTTTACTCGAGAATGAATTACCTAGAAACAACATAAATAAAATACAATATGTCTTTTGTGGTTAAGTCATCTTCAAAACTCAAGGATCAACAATAAGTATTAATTTGTAGGACAGCTCATAATATTCATATTGATCTATTATACACCTCTGCATTTAACATTGGATAGACCTCATAGAATAACTGTCCTAGCTCTTTCCTATTTTTTGTTTCATTTGTTCTAAATCAATCACAAACACTACTTTTTGCTTTCAAATTTAAGCAACAATTTAACTGGCGCCACGAGCGTAACTCACTCAGTCATAGATGACTATATTGAATTATCTTCCTACTACATGTACATTCCACTTTTAGCGAGAATTACAATCTTGCATCTGCTACATATATTTTATATACAATGCAAGGCTAGGAAATGAATATTAACAAAAGATTAAAGAATTTAAGAAAGAAATGGAAGAATGAACATGTATACCCAAAAAGATATCAACAATTGTGTCCAATAAATAATTCAAGCCATCAGAAGTCATTAAACTTGGTATGAGGAGGCTTTAGTTTGTCGCAAATAAGTAAATGCACCCAAGTGCATGTAGAGCATGGTGCACCATTTTCTAAACTACGTTGTTTTATTATTTTTAGAGTCTATAATTAATTTTAAAAAATTATTTTTATTTGCTTCCTTAAATTTTACAGCTAAAAATTCTTTTTTTCAAATTTCAATTTAAAAGTAATATGTTCTTTTACCTTAAGTGTAGATGTTCATTTACTATATATTCTTTTCATTATAACATTTGTTCTTTTATAAATATAAATTTACACATTCTTTAATTTTAAGTCGTGTGTTCTTTTTTAAAATAGAAAAGTTGTTGAAAAAAGTTTGTGTTCTTTTATATAAACGATATGTTCTTTTTGGGTGCACAATGAGCATTGTGCACTCTAGTGCATAATCTACGTTTTGTCATTTTATAACATCATAATCATCATAAATGTTTCATTTTCCGCAATCCATATATATAAAAGCATGATATTAACATGGTCATAAAACATATTTCAAAGGAGAATGCGGGTGTTAGCAGTAAACGTTACATAAATTCCGCTTAACAACCTTAATAGCCGAGGGAGACTTGTAATATTCTTCATCTTCTTTAATCTATTCAAGCATAGTTTTATTAATGAATGTTTCATTATTTATCTTATAAGCTTAAATATTAGTTTGACCTTATTATAGTCATAAAGTTCACCATAAGGTATAAAAGGGTTTATTAGTAATCAATATTATATAAGCTGTCTTTAATTTATTAAAGTGACTCTCTAATTGACTAATAAGTGAAATAACTCATTTGATCTCATTTTATATTAATTGAACAATTATAATTCATAACAACTCATGCTATTTCATTTATTATTGAAGTACATTATTATGTTCATACATTATTATAATTATTTGAGTCCATAATTAATTATCAATTAACATTTTACTAATTAACTAAGTTTATTGCTAAAATAGAACAATTAACATTATTATAATATTAATTAGTCACATAAAACTAATAAAGCAAGCGAACTAGTTATTATATATGAACATGAGTATTAGTGAATTAATAATTATGTTATAGCGTACACTCGTATTACATAATTAACTAATGTTATTAGAATCCTTTAATTTAATAATCCATAAATCATACTAAGTTTCTAAGAGTAATAAAGAGCTTATATTATTTGACTTAACAATTCATATTAATCACAATAAAAAGAACACCATATTTTGGTTCATAATAATAGGTTATAAGTTGATTATTAGCAACCTACTATGAGTTCTTAATTAAATAAATAGTTCAATTAAGCGAGGTCAAATATTAATGATTACTCCCTCTATTTCCTAAAGATCTTCCTTGTTACTATTCCTACAAATATCAAGGAGGATCTTTTTGTGTGGGGTGGGTAAAGTAGGAGAGAGAAAGGGGTTAAGAGAAATAAACAAATAATAAGGGGTTAAAGTAGGATAGAGAAAGAGAGTAAAATTGAATTAATAATGTAATGATGGACCTGTTGCGACATGAGAGGCTAAAAGGGGAAAAAAATTAGAATAAAGTAAAAGAGGGAAGATATTTTGGAAACGCACTTAAACGGAAAAAGGAAAAAATTTTAGGAAACGGAGGGAGTAATAAGCATCACTAGTAGAATAAATGTTTATTGTTGCAGTCATTAATTGGCCTGTTGTGGCAGTTTTGGCCAAGCAGCAGTTAAGGGGTCATCAATAGGTAATTAATATATTGCTGCGGTTTTTAATCGCAGCAATATTTTAACATATTGTTCCGGTTTCTAGCGAAAATCACACCAATATTTTTATTTTATATTAGAAAAATTCAGTATTATTGCTGCGATTTTTGCCAAAAATCGTAGCAATAGGTCTTGGTACAGCTAAAAAAAAAATTCTTTTGCATTTTGCAATTAAATTTGCAAAATTAAAACCATGCAACTAATCCATTCACTATCCACCAAATTCACAAACAAACTGAAGATGAAATAACATATGAATCACCTTGATATATAAAGATAAAAAAAAAACAAGTTAAATATATAATATAAAAGTTCAAAAAGTAAAATGAAAAGCTAAAAATAAAAAAACAACCTTACAAATAAATGACTAATTATAAAAAATATAATAAAAACAAAAAATAAATTTCAAAAAATAACAAACAAATCTAAAAAAAATAAAAAAAAATCCTAAAACAAAATCCTAAAACAAATCTAAAAAAGGAAAAAAAGACAAAAAAGGAAACGAAAAAAAGGAAACGAAAAACAAGAACGAAAAACAAAAACAAAAACGAAAAAAAAAACAAAAAAAAATCGAAACAAAATAGATTTGTTCTCATTTCGCATGAAAATCGGTTTCTCGTTTCTCGTGAAAACCCATTGCGACGAACGGTGAAGATGGGCGCTTCAAATCAACCGTCGAAACCCATTGCGTCAGTCGAAACCTTTTGCTCGAAACCTACCGACGGTCTGTTCTCAAAGTGTGCGCTTCAAATCGCTTCATATTCGAAACCAATTGCTCGAAACCTACCGTATGTCAAGCAAAAGAATTTGAGACGGGTACAGGAGAGGGGTACGAAAAGGAAGAGGAGAGGTGTACGAAAAGGAAGAGGAGAGGCTACGAAAAGGAAGAGGAGAAATATATTTAGGGTTTTTTTGGTGCGACTGTGAGAGGGAAGAAGGAGATATGGTTTTTGTTTGGTGCGTGTGAGAGGGAGAAATGGGGGTGAAGGAGGCGGTTATATTTAGGGTTTCTTTTTTTTGGATTAGACATATTGTTGCGGTTTTTGACAAGAACCGCAGCAATATATTAAAATAATAATAAAAATTAATATTTTGATATATTGCATATTGCTTCGGTTCTTGTCAGAAACCGCAGCAATATGTCTGGTCAAACGTCAACTTTTTTTCAATTTTTTTTTACCGTTGAAACCATATTGCTGCGGTTTCTGTCGAGAACCGCAACAATATGGTTATTTTATATTTTATCTTTTCTTTTGACGTGATATATTGCTGCTTATGGGTAAAACTGCATCAATATCACCGCAGCAGTAAACATTTATTCTACGAGTGCATATTGAGATCATGGTTAGTTTTAATTAAAATTAAATAAATTATGATTAGAAAATATAGCCAAATATTATGTACTAACTAAATCAATATAACAAATCCATTCCATGTCTTAACCCAACAACATAACAAATCAAGATTTACTAATACTTAGCTATAGTTTTAAATGGAAGATCCTAGGCCCAAAACTAACATAACTAAGCAAGGGTATTGATTGGGCTTGAATTAAAAACAAATATCAGAAAAGGTATAAAGGATACCTCTGCTCTTTGATTGAGCAGCGAAGTAGATGAACCACAAAGAGAGAGAATGGAGGGACGAGCTCCAACAAGAAGGTGGACAGCAGCGACGGTTGTGCACGTCCTCAACAGCAGCAAGACTCTGACGAGACCACAAGCAGCAGACAGCGACAGGGAGGAGAGAGAATCGCGACCCGAGAGAGTGTGTGAGTGTCGAGTTTTGTAGGGGAACGCGACTGAGTCGCGGTGCTGGTGCAGCTGATTGAGGCGGAAAGTGGAGAGTGGCGAGGTGGTTACGCGGTGGTGAAAGGTGGTGTTGGTGGTGCGGGTGAGTAACAAAAATGGAGGAGAGAGCAGCCCCAAATCTGAGATTTTGGAGCCCAAGGGCGAACCTACATATTAGGGCCCTGAATTAAGTCCAAGTTTTTTTGAATGTTCTATTTTTTGGTCAAGTCCAAGTTTTTTTGAATGTTCTATTTTTTGGTCTAGACCAAAAAAAAAATTGTCCAAAATTTTTGAAGTTTGATTTTCGGTCCAGAGCGGAAATAATTTTCTTTGTTGGCTTTTATATAAAAAAAAATCCCCACTTCAGGTTCAGCTTTCGTCTTTTTTATAAAGTCCGTTTGTTTTTGCTTTTGTGATTGTGTATTACTATCCTCTTCTATTGTATTTAAAGTACAGGTGTTCTTAGGCACTTTTTTTTAATCCTTTTTTTCAGATGACATGTGCAAGCGGTGAAAGAAGTCAGTCGAGTGGTTCAGGCGGGGCAGATCTGGTTGGGAGTTCGAGTGGTTCTCGGAGAGCCAATAGATGGGCTCAGTTAGCTATTGAATGGTACAATAATGAATCTTCATAGCCCAAGCCGACTACCTTCGTGATACCTGGATTTCAACCGCCTACCCAACAAGTAGAGTACCATCTTTCTTTGACGGTAAGTCATAACAGATGAATTTTATTTCTCTTTCTTCATTCGATTTCCTAAAGTTTGAAATTCTTTTATATACATTTTGTTTAGAATTGTTATATCAAAGGTTATTAAATTGATTGTGAAAAGGAAAATAAACAAATTATCGCACCAAAATACGGAAATAAGTTCAAGGGTTGCATATATAATTTTTCTTGAAAAAATATCAATACCTAAACACTTGCTTGGAATTACTTAAAGAGTAAAATAAAGGAAGATCTTTAAATTGGTACTCGTAAATTAGGAATGAGTTAAAGGAAAATTTGACAAGTGAGGGACTGTTTGGTTGAAACTTGAAAGGCTAACGAAATGATAACCCCAATTCCTTTACATAATGTTTTGTGGGCCTATCATCCAATTTTGTTTCATCAAAGAGAGAATGGAGGGACGAGCTCCGGCAAGAAGGTGGACAGCGGCGACGATTGCACAGGTCCTCAACAGCAGCAAGACTCCGACGAGACCACAAGCAGCACACAACAATAGGGAGGAGAGAGAATCGCGACCTGAGAGAGAGTGTGTGAGTGTCGAGTTGTGTAGGGAAACGTGACTAAGTTGCGGTGCTGGTGCAGCTGATTGAGGCAGAAAGGGGAGAGTGGCGAGGTGGTTACGCTGTGGTGAAAGGTGGTGTTGGTGATGCGGTGAGTAACAAAAAATGGAGGAGAGCAGCCCCGTCTCTGAGATTTTTGAGCCCAAGGGCGAACCTACATATTAGGGCCCTGAATTAAGTCCAAGTTTTTTGAATGTTCTATTTTTTTGGTCTAGACCAAAAAAAAAAATTTGTCCAAATTTTTTGAAGTTTGATTTTCGGTCCAGAGCGGAAATAATTGTCTTTGTTGGCTTTTATATAAAAAAAAAATCCCCACTCCAGGTTCAACTTTCGTCTTTTTTGTAAAGTCCGTCTGATTTTGCTTTTGTGATTTTGTATTACTATCCTCTTCTATTGTATTTAAAGTACAAGTGTTCGTAGGCAATTTTTTTTTTTTTTTTTTTTTCAGATGACATGTGCAAGCGGTGAAGGAAGTCAATCGAGTGGTTCAGGCGGGGCAGATTTGGTTGGGAGTTCAAGTGGTTCTCGGGGAGCCAATAGATGGGCTCAGTTAGCTTCTGAATTGAATGGTACAATAATGAAATCTTCAGAGTCAAAGTCGACTACCATCGTGATACCTGGATTTCAACCGGCTACGCAATAAGTAGAGTATCATCTTTCTATGACGGTAAGTCATAACAGATGAATTTTATTTTTCTTTCTTCATTCGATTTCCTAAAGTTTAATATTATTTTATATACATTTTGTTTAGAATTGTGATATTAAAGGTTATTAAATTGATTGTGGAAAGAAAAATAGACTAATTATAGTCCAAAAATATGGAAATAAGTTCAAGGGTTGCACATATAATTTTTATTTTTAGGAATGAGTTAAAGGAAAAGTTGAAAAGTGAGGGACTGTTTGGTTGAAACTTGAAAGGCTAAGGAAATGATAACCCCAATTCCTTTACATAATGTTTCGTGGGCCTATCATCCAATTTCGTTTCATCAAAGAAAGTTCCCCAAAATCAGTTACATGATTACCCAACCCCTTGGAACTTGGATTCCCCAAGTTTCCTCTTCATTTGTCAACTGTACACCATAGCATCATAATAATCACTACTCCATTGAAACTGTTAACAAGTTCATTACCTTCCTGGATTTGGCATTTGGCGTCTGGCATCTTTTTCGATGTAATTGTGACTTTTTTTCCTCCTCATCTATTGCTTGCTTGTATGTAGCTGTGAATTGTATATTTGTATCTCTCTTCTAGTCTTGTACCTCCATGTTCATTCCCACCATAACATTTCCACCCTTTTCATGCAACACCGGCGGCGCCACTATTACCGTTCTACTTGTGACCATCACCACCACCTTTTTGCTTGTGATGGCCAAAACTGTGGCACCAACCCCTCCACCACCATTCTCTCAATAACACTTCACCAAATAACCCAAAACAAGATAGGGAAATATGAACAAGACCAAACTTTGTTTTTCTTGTTAATATGTTTTGTTGGTAGTTTAATAGGATAGCCTAAATTTCAAATCTGATATATTATTATCATATCCTACCACGGAAACTCCACATTTTACCATTATTTAATTTATTTAATTTATTTATATATATTATTATTTTGTGTTTTTTTTATTTGTTTTGTTTTTGGTGTTGTGTGGTAGAAGAAATAAATAAGTAAAAAGGGATGGAAGAGTTGTGAATCTTGTGATTTTGATCTTGCTGATGCACAGAAGTTTTCGGATGGTTCTAGTGTAATCTAAAGGAGAGAAAATATAGTGGTATTATTTTTAGAGAACGTATTGTGTCGGACTCGTCCGACCATAATCTTGGTCGGACGACTTTCAGGTGGTTCCAATTTTTTTTCAGGTAGTCTTCATTTTTTTCAGGTGGTTCCAATTTTTTTCAGGTAGTCTTCATTTTGTTTTCAGGTAGTCTTCTTTGTTTTTCAGTAGGTTTTTGTGCTTCAGTTAGACTTACTTGGGTTTCAGTTGGTCTTTATTCTTTTTCAGGTAGTCTACATTTTTCATCAAGTAGTCTTCATTTTGTTTCAGTTAGTCCATTATTTCTTTCAGTTGGCCCATTATTTCTTTCAGTTGGTCCAACTGAAAGAAAGAAAGTCCAACTGAAAGAAAAGAAAGGCTAACTGAAAGAAAATAAAGTCTAACCGAAAGAAAAGAAAGTCTAACTGAAAGAAAAGAAAGTCTAACTGAAAGAAAAGAAAGTCCAACTGAAAGAAAAGAAAGTCCAACTGAAAGAAAATAAAGTCTAACTGAAAGAAAAGAAAGTCTAACTGAAAGAAAAGAAAGTCCAACTGAAAGAAAACAAAGACCAACTGAAAAAAAAAAAACAAAACACTAACCTCTGCTTTCTCTCACTTTCTCCTTCTTCTTCATTCCTCTTAGAACTGAAAAAATTCAAAGCCCTGGTTTTCCTCCAAGCCATATTCATCTTGCTTTCCATAATGCCATCCCTTCTTCCAGTATTGAATGAGAGATTCCACTGTATATATTGCATCAGTTTTTCACATGTTTATTTGGTAACAGGAAAGCATATGCAAGTTCAAAAGCAGAAGACGAGGGTGTCAGTTGTTGCGTCTTCCCATACATACCAGATGTAAAACCAAGAGCCTCTACTTTCATAATTGAATGTTGGAGTTTGCCAATGCATTCAGTAATAAAACTCTGATGCTTCTTTCTTCACGTCCTTTACCAAAGAACTATGATACGATTGTTGTCGTGCTTGTAGTTGCTTGACACAATCATCCAGCTTTGTAGCAGTTTCTTCTAACTTATCAACGTAAAACATCTCTTTAAAAACCTCTTTTTTCGCGAAATCAGATGACTTGTAACCCGGATCCTGAAACTTGTTATTATTAGCACTACATTTAGTGTTACTCAGCCTCAAATTATGGTGTTTCTTGGTCGTAGAAGCAGCAACAGAAAAGTTGCAGATGATGGGTTTTTCGGATTCGAAAGAAAGAGAGTATGGCATCAGTCCGACGGAACCTATTGGGTCAGACGGTCTGACCCAATACTTTCACTTATTTTTATTCATTAGTTAAGCCAAACGAGAATAACAATTACCCTTTCTTGATTCCTTTCTTTTTAATTCCCATGCTTGATTCCTTTCTTTTCATGTTTACCAACACAACCCGTAAAGATTTTCTAGATCGTTCCAATCCTAATAATCTTTTCTCTTAAATGTATAATTTCATTGTCAAATTATCCAAAAATCTGAAAGAATATTTAAAAAGGTCCAAAAATCAATGGCATTAGTTGAGTTTGTTGATTCAAGTCAATGTTTATTACTCAGGTGTAACCCTAAATTCTAAATCCTAAACCGTAAATATTAATAAAAATATAAACCCTAATGTTCATAAGTGCACTTTTTTTTAGTGTTCACAAATGCAATTTTAATAAAGTTATTTATTTTGTGCAGCTTGTGAAAAGTTTTATTGTGTGCAAGGTATCAATGAAAATTGCACCCGAATGTTCCCAAATCGCTACTACATCCACTGGTTTACTTCAGTGCCTGAATAAAAAATTCCAGTACAATCACCTTACAACAACCGGGTACGTAATCAATTAATAATTAAAATAATGATTACGATATTAGTTGATTTGTAAAAAGGAAGAAAAAAAAACATTATAGTATTTTGTCATGTCTTGGTTTTTCCTGTCTCACGTAGTGGCATAATACAAGAACGGGGAATGGAGTAGGTGTGAAATAAATGGAGCAAACCAGAAGTGTTTATTGCGATAAGAAACAGAATTCGACTTTCGAGTGGTCGACAAACTCCTGGAAATAGAATAAAATACAAAAGTTCTCATTTTTTTTTTCTTTCCCCCCCTTTTCTAATTAATTCCCCTCTATTTACAAACCGAGTAATACTCATTATTAGACCCTAATGGTAGATTAAGACAACTCATGACAGATTAAGACAGCAATGAAAACTCATTAACAACTCCTAAATTACCTCTGCTTGTCAATATTCTTGTTACAACTCTTATAGGTGATGAGAATAGGAGGACTGATGCGTGACATTACCGACCCCCTAAAGATCCACCTTGTCCTCAAGGTGGGTCGTAATTGGCACTGAATTTCTGGCGGTGTGGGAAAAAGGTATTGAATGGGGAAAGACATGGGTTTGGAGCAATGAGTGAGTGACTTGGATTGAAAATTTTGTGGGCCGCTAGATTGGAGTGGAGTATTGGGTGTTGAAAATGGAGTGGTGGGGTTAATAGAGTACGGGTGGGGTTGGATAGACACTGAGTTGGGCTTGGACATGAATAAAGCCTTAAAATAATTAGATTCTGAACATGTAGGCCCATTTGCAGATCCCCACTACAGGTTCAGTCGCAGAAGAATTGTTGAATTCTTGTTGGGTTTCACTAACAGAACCCAACATGGATGTCTGGAAAACAAAATGGTGGGGCAACCAGAAAAGCGGACATGGAATCAGACAGCCATGTTTTGATCAAACGAGCTATTTCAGTAATGCCTATATGATTCATTAGTACATTGACCTACAATCGAAAATGCATGATATTGGTAATTTCTATCTTATCACTCTTTTTTGAATTTTTTTTTGGAAAATGAATCAATTATATTGCACTAAAAGAATCACTTTACAACCTACAGCACACCTAGTAAGTGACATCCCTTCTAGGAAGACACCTCACTAGCCTAGGAAGCCATACAACTAGGCAAAGCCTCATCACTATTCCCTATATGACTATACAAATTGTTAAACCAAACATTATCTTCCCGTTTCACTTTAAAATAAAAAGTCTATCATCTTGCATCTTTGGAAAACAAAAAATTTGATTTTAGGAAGTTCATTATTACAAGACTGCCACGTATGCTGCCATAGTGTCATGTTTCGGGCTTTCCACAAATTATACACAGCCCCGTTTCTGAGATTTTGGAGGCTCAAGGGCGAACCTACATATTAGGGCCCTGAATTAAGTCCATGTTGTTTGAATGTTTTATTTTTTGGTCTAGACTGAAAAAAATAAATTGTCCGAAATTTTTGAAGTTTAATTTTCAGTCCAGACCAAGAAAAATTTTGTTTGTTGGGTTTTACATAACTTCTTTATAAATATATTATTATTATTAATAGCTATATTTTTATGTTAGAATGGAGAGGTGAGAAGAGATATAGATTTGGTGTATTAGAGGAGATGAAAGGACAAGAGAATTAAAAAAAGAGAATGAAGAGGTGATAAATTTTGCAATTGTGTTTGTATATTATTGTATCTTTAACTAATGAGATGACGACAAACTATCAAAGTGTTGACACTTCCAAAACTCCTGCACTAATAATCACCTCCGTTCAATGTTCCAGAAATCACAACATGCATATAATTTAATAAAAAACATACATATAATAAACACTGATAACATTTCATGTAATGATTTTTTTTCTTATTAAATTGAAAATTTTGATCCAAATCGGCAAGGCACAATAAAATACTTTTAATAGCCAAAAAAGGCGATAGTTGTATCCAATGTTGTCAATTTGTTGTTCTAATTTAGTAATTATTGATAAGATTAATATGAGTGAAAAATAATTGAACTATCACCAATTTTTTGTTTTAAGCTAATTAGTTAGACTTCATTTCAAAAATAAAACTCATATTTTGTTTTACCTTTGAAGATCTCTAGATGAGCAGGGTAAGTTTTGGGAGAAATGAGTTGTGAGGGAGCAGATAATGACGAGTTTAAGAGCTGCCAACTTGAATGTGGAAAACCAGATAATGTTTTTTATTGATACTAATTACACAGTATTTGTTAAGTAAAATATTCAAATAATTATTAGTTTAGTATTTAAAAAAATATGTGTCACTCGATCAATAGTTTGTAACCTTCAAATGACTATTATTGAAAAATATAGATATTCAAATCTGCATTTTATAGTGTGATAAAAATTAGGATGTAAGTACCTGATCATTTAATATATCAATCAAAAAACCCAAAAAAAGAAATCGAAAAGATGCACAATTAAATGACTAATGAAGAAATTACAAATAAAGTTGCAATTTTGCAAAACCCAAAAAAAGTTGCAACCATCCATTATATAAGGACGTAAGGCGAAAAAATTTAATTTGAGCCGAAATAAGGTGATAACGAAAATTTTGAAATTTATATTAGATAATATCAAAATTTTATTAAAGAAAATTATGGATTAAGGGTCTGCTCTTTTTAATTAATTTGATTTGCACTATAAAATATTATGAACTAACCTAAACTTATTCAGAACAAAAAACAATAGGGGTAAAATTAAATTTATCATTTTATTACTCCGATTCACTATGTAGTTCTATAATATACAAATATCAAAAATTTATATTAAGTGAAAACAGAAGTGAGAATATAACACTAAAAACTAAAGAAAGATTGAAATTTATATGCATTAACAACCTTTAAGGGTCTACAACATAATATGAAAATAAAAAAAAATATTCTCATCATCTAATATGTCTACTTCTATGGCACAATCTATTTTCGAGCTCAGTCGTTCATTGAAATTAATCGGCAACATTCTGATTTCACAAAACTTATTCAAGTTTTCAGAAAAATTAAAGTGATTTAATGTATAATACTTAGTTCCTATGAAAACATACAGTGTGTCATTGAAATTCTCAAATAATTATAATAATTCTTGGTCGAAAAATAAAGTAATAAAATTCAGAATTTGCAAAACCTAAAAAAGTCGATAAAGAACAAAAATTGCAGAGAAAAGAGGAAAATTACCCAAATTGAGCGTTTGACATTGAATTAGAAAACAAATGGGAGAATTGAATAAGAAACTTAATTCGTAGTAAGCTTAATTGTCGGCGGCATTTGCAGTTTTGTAGTGATCTTTTCTTTTTCATTTCTTATCTATTTTTCCTTTTATCTCTTTTACCTTTACTTATTTGAGCTATGTGTTTTGGGGTCCTGGGCACCTATCCCTCTCGCCCAAGCCCAAATACGACCCTGAGAGAGAGAAAAGATTAGCCCTTTTCTAGCTGCGTTTTCAGATGGCTTTAGGGCTATTTCTGGTGAGACTGAGAGAGAATGAAATTCTTGAACCTTATGATTTGTAGGTGGTGGTGTAGTGGTTGCAGAGAGAAATGAAATAAGGAAAGTTTTCATCCATGAAACCACGACTTTCTATAAATGGAATTTGGGGAACCAAAATCTGATTTGGGAAGAAGATGAGTGGGAAAGAATGTCTACATTACTGATTTTAGAAAGCAATAGGATTGGGTGACACTAAAGAAAGCTGAAACATGCTTGGCATTGCGGCCAAATGCCATAGGGGGAAGAAGAGAAGTAGGAAAAGTTACCTAGTTGACTTTGTTAAAAAATATATCCTTTTTCCCTTTATTTTTTTTCTAACAAAAATCAGAAAATCTCTACACTTTCACCCTACTTCACGTGGCTTAGCATTAGTATAGTGGATATTAATATATTTTCTTAATGCCTATTTGATTAAACAATTAACACTAACCTTTTTCTTTAATTCAGGAAATCATAAAATATATTATAGTCACTTAAATTTCATTATTTTAAGTTGGTAAAATATATGTTATTATTTTAGTTAATTAATTTATTATGTTTCGCTATAAGTGAAATAATAAAAATTTCATTTAACTATTCATTATAATTAATTATTTACTTAAACACGTTTAAGTTTTTAGAATATTAAAGTGTCGTCCTCGAAACTTATATAGCATAGTTAAAAGCATAGCATCATCATTCATAAACTTGAACATTCATACATAAGATTTCAGAATCACATATACACATTAAAGTCATCACATATATACATATACAAACTTTCCCTTTCTTTTGTTGTATTAAAAGCATACACAAAAGTGCATGCAAAAGGTTGCATCTGACTATTAAGTTGCACAATACAATGTATTAATTAGCTAGTACAAACATGTATTTGAACTTAAAAAGCCACATGTCTCCAAGATACAACTATCCTACCTCCAGGGTGAGAAGTAATATTTGAAGAACAACACCATCCACAAAAAAGAACATTCAAGTAAAGATTACCCATATTACGCATCTTCACCCTTGTTTCCAGGAGTCCAACTAAACCAAAAATTTTAGTTCTAATGAACTGTTTCACAATGTTTTGTTTTTTGATTTGGTTGACTCCTCTTACATTCCACACAAGTAACTTATCCATATTGTCCAGAGGAATTTCCCCCCCCCCTATAGTATGTTGACCATTTGTCACACAAGCACATCCTCCAACATGCACCATTTCTTCCACATTATGTAATATCTCAAAAGAGTTCTACACCCTTACCTCATGCCTATTACTATCTTCTTTCTTTGCACTCCTTCTCACCTGCACAAAATCCTCCACACCCTTCCCTGCCTTATCACCCAACATACCTTCCATTTTCTTACCCTTATCTTCTTGTTCTTTCCCCTGTACAGTTTTAGTCATTGTTTTAGCTATCCTAGCAGGTTTAGGTACCCCCACATTCCTTGGTACCCATTTCTTTTGCATCTGTACTCTACATTTCTCAATAGAATGCCCCATTTTCTTGCATTTCTCACATGTTACAGGCTTCCATTCATAATGTATATCTACCTCACATTGCACACACCCTTCTCATTTAAGAATCGTATCTTATCAAGAAATTTCTTATTTATCCCCACCTCAATCAAAGCCCTCACAAATTGTAACTTCTCCCTAATCGTTGTTGTTGTATCTTCTTTAATGAAATCTTCCATAATACTAATAATTTTGCTCAATGCTTTTTCACCCCAATATTTCAATTCAAGACCCCACAATTGAACCCATATAGGAATGATCTTAATCTCTTCTTTGCCAAGCACCATGTATGGTTCCCATGGTTTCATGAAAATAGTTTTGTTATCAAAGAAAACCCTCGAACCATGGTTTCATGAAAACAGGTTTGTTATCAAAGAAAACCCTCGAACCATTCACAATCTTATCCCTACTCTTCATAGCCAGAAATAGAAGCATAAACACTCCATAAGAAACAACAACTATCTTATCAATCCCATGTTTTCCCCACATTCTCCTAATATATCCTTCCATGACATTAATTGTAGAATTTTCCCCAAACACATAGCATATCAAAGCAGAATTCCAATTGTCAATTTCATCTTGAATATCATCATTTCCAATTTACACCATATTTTCTACCGGAATAACATTATTCATATTCAAATCATCATCAAGACCATTCAATTCCTCAATAGCAACATTCATTTTATCATTCAAATTACATCGCACAAGACTATTCTTACGTTGTATTGCTGGTGGAACAGAGTATTTACCTCCATTCTTTTAGGTTGAATTACTCATTTCACCATTTTCTCCATGAATAACACTCATCCAGTCAAAAAACGTTTGCCTCACCATTGATTGTTGTTGTAGCTCCATAAACGAAGCTTTAGGTGAAAGAATTTCACCTTCAAGAAATTACGCAAAATCTGGGTCATTCTCATCCTCTATAACTCCTTCGCATTACTCCCATCTTCCTTTCCTTTGTTTTTATTTTTCCCTTTGTGATTATTCTGTTGATTTTTCAGTTAATTTCACAACATTTTCGAGGCTTATTGAGCTCTAGTACCCACTACCATGGCGACACTCGCACTCACGTGCTCGTGAAGAGTTCAGAGCTCAACTTCCCCAAACCTTTTTTATGTTTTTAGATTTTGAATTCAGTACTATTTTAGTATTCAGTTTTTTGATTATGTGCTTTTTGTGTATGTGTTGACCATAGTTATGACTTATTGATCCTGTGATGACCCATTTGGTGAGTAGTCTCTCGCGATCAATAGAGCATCGTCCATTTCAGGTTTGAAGATGATGATCATGTGTTCTGGATTTCATGAAGAGCTTGGTTGACTTCAGTATTATTATGGTTGACTTTAATTTTATGGTTGAGTTTAATTTTATATTGGTTTGACTTAAGTTTGATTTCGGAGATGAGTTATAGTTGACTAAGTTATTATTTTTAAATTATTTATTGTTTTCCGCAGCAAAATTCTGAATAAACCGATATGTTATCACAAGGGCGATAATGCTTTGATAATTTTCTAAGTTTTATATTAAAAAAGTATTTTGGAAAATAGAAAATTGTCGGGTTGTTATAGAAAATGGCCCGAAAAGCCCGTCAGGCCCGACCCAAAATAACGGGCTTTGCCGCGGATTTTTTTTACCCGAACCTTGGCCCGACTCGGCCCAGTCCGTGGCTTTGTTCCGAAACGGGCTACTTTTTTGCCAAAGCCCGGTGCGACCCAGCCCATGATCTCCTCTATTTTATATCTTTTCCTAGGAAGAATGGTTTGGTGACTTTATAATTCTTTTAAGATTTGGTTTCTTGTATCTTTAAGTTTTAGAAGTATTTACAGTTGTAATTTCTTGTTCTAGGAAAAATAATTCTTGATGATTGTTGGCTCGTTCATCGTTGCTATCACCAATGATGATACTCTCAAGCTCACTACAAAAGACGTCATTGATCTCTTGAATTTTTTGTTCTTTGTTTTTTTCTCATTTTAGTTGCTAAGGTGTTCTATTTCTTGAGTTTCTTTCTAACTTTCCTTTTCTTTAGTTTATTTTTTTCTTCTTGTTTGGGTGCTTTCCCCTCATTCTTCGCCAAAACAAAAATAAAAATAACCAATAATAATATTATCAAGCTCATTATAAAGTACGAATTTTGCATAAAAACTACAAATTTAAGGAAAATACTCATCGAGTGGGTTTCTTCATTTTATTTTATAATTTGATGTTACCCATCTTCTACCATCCTGTATTACTATCAGTGATACAATCACCAACTATACCTGAAGATATCAATTATTAGATGCGCTAAGACAAATCTATTTTTTGGGGTATAATTTGAATGTTTGATCCTCACATTCAGTGGCAGAACCATAATTTTAAATTTGGGGTGTGATGAATAATTAGATATGCACACTCACACAGACAAAAAGAAAATGCAATTGTAAATATATTAAAGCAGGAAAAAAAGCAATCGTAGGGTTCCTAGTATCTACGCATGAAAAACATGAAGTCCCTTTAAGAATCTATTTTCTACTACATTAATTGCAAAGATCAGGTTGTTTTCGCTTTGATATTTTTTATCTATGTTTATGTGTATTGCTCATTATCTTTTACATTAAATATTCGATACACAAACAAATCAATTATATGAAAATCAATCACCAATTACTAATACTTTACTTTAAAGTGATAAAATCAAGTATCACTTTGTTTAGTTGTTAAGTAAATTATGATTGACATCACAGGATATAGTACTATATAATGCATTTTTTTTTTAGTGTATTTACATGAAATAAAATACTCTAAGAAAAGGCGCCACGTGGTATCGTTCCTTGTTTAGAAATGCCCTTCAATATATTTGTACAGATTTCATAATCGATTTATATCATTTTTTTAGTAAATTTACAGTTGGTTTAGTTTAGTTTTCGTATTCAATTTTCTACTTTTATTCCTTTTAGTTATTATTAATTTTATTCTTTCGTTTCATATTATTTTACTTGTCTCTTTTTCTCCCCTCGTGTTTTGATTTTGTTAGTAGGTGAGCGTTTTGAAGTTATGGTGTGCGAGTTTCAAAGCAAATATTAGTTCTGCTGCATGATTTAGAGCTACCATGCAAAGATTATCCTACACCACATGCAGCAAGCCATGCCACCACTATTCGCACCACCATCACAGCCAACGGTTCCGCTTAGTGCCTCTTTCCACCATGCCGACCATCTATTATACTCCCTTCCACCGCGTCAGCTTCGAAACCCCACCTTACAACACTACCTTTCAAGAAAATCTATTATGTAAACTTTTCTCAATATATAAACTAGGAAAAATATAGACATGTGTGCTCCTGTTTGATTTGTCTCACTGAATACTTTATTAATATTCAATCATCATAATATTTACTAATGTGCAATGAAAGATATTTGTGAAGAGAAGGAGGCACATTCTATTGTCACGAGCGCTACCTACATATTTGTTTTTGTAGTATCATTATTACACTGTACTAGGTGACTGTTATTTTGTCTTTTAGTCATTTAATTCCTAGGATCATGTGATGATCCTCTGCACTACTGTACATTGTAGTTAGCAATGGTGATAGTGGAGGGTGTCACCTCTTGTCTTTCTCTCTTTCTCTACCTATATAATACTAAACTTGTAATAGGCCCGTTCAAGAGTGATAATACAAAAATATACCTCCATTTCTCTGTCAGTTTTCTCTCAAAACCTTGATGCAAATATCAAAGTTTTCATGGTATCAGAGCCACCTGGTATGATTTAACCATTGTCTCACCTTAAAAAAAAATTCCTTGTTCCTCCCTTGATAACTCTCCTCATCAGCAACCCTTCCAGAT
This sequence comes from Beta vulgaris subsp. vulgaris, assembly GCF_026745355.1. Taxonomy (NCBI): domain Eukaryota; kingdom Viridiplantae; phylum Streptophyta; class Magnoliopsida; order Caryophyllales; family Amaranthaceae; genus Beta; species Beta vulgaris. Next base: position 28,380,587 of record NC_079207.1, on the reverse strand, counting down.
TCTCTTCTCATCAGCAACCCTTCCAGGTTCCTCTTCCTTTTTTAAAATGGCTAGACTATCTGACATCCAAAATCCTCTATATCTGCACCTATCTGATGGGCAAAATTATGTCCTAGTTGAGAAACTTACTGGGCCTGGGAACTATAGAGAATGGAGAAGATCCATGGAAATCATTCTAGCCTCAAAAAGAAAACTAGGGTTTGTGACTAGAGTGCTGAAGAGAGAAGCTGAAGATGTTGTAAAGGCTGAGCAGTGGGACACCTGCAACAGCATGGTGATAGCCTGGATGTTCAATGAGTGAGACCCTAAAAAGGTCCACCTTGTTCTTAAGCACAGCCAGAGAAGTGTTGAAACAGTTGGAGATAAGGTTTTCTCAGACAAATGGGGCCATGAAATATAAACTCAGCAGAGAAGTGTGTGAACTGAAGCAGAATGAAAAATTGGTGAGTGAGTACTACACTGAAATGAATGCTCTCTGGGAAGAAATTGAAGGATTGAATCTTCTTCCAGCCATCACTGAAATGAGCACTGAAGTGACTGAATTCATCAAAGTCATGAATCAACAAAAAGAGGAACAACACTTGTTCCAATTTCTAAATGGCTTACATGAAGACTATGCTCCACAGAGAAGTCAAATTCTCATGCAATCCCCCCTTCCAAGTGTAGAGATAGCTTGTGGGCCTCTACTTCAAGAAGAAGCTCAGAGAGACATCCTAAAAAAGGTAAAAGATGGATCTGAGATTTCTGCTATGTACAGTAGAGGAGGAGAGCTGAAACCTCAAAGGAAGGTAAGTGAGGCTGGAAATGGATGTACTGTGTGTGGCAAATGAAATCACACTGCAGATGAATGCTGTAGAGTTGTTGGTTTTCCCAAAACTCATCCTCATTACAAGAAACAACAAAGGGGCAAGGAAGGAGGAAGTTCAGCAAGGTGGAACAAACCTAGTCAAGGATACGAAGTGGCTGCAAATGCTCAGACCATTGATGAAAGTGTATCCTTGACTGCAACTCAACTTGAGCAGCTTCTCAAGCTTGTACCTTCAACATCAAAAACTACCAAATCTGGGTATGAAACTGAGGAAGAGATAGATCACAACTTTGCAGGTACGATTTCTTTTAATGTTGTTTCTAGTGGCATGAAAGGCTGGATAGTTGACTTAGGGGCTAGTGATCACATGACTAGTGATATTCATAAACTGGAAAACCCTGTACCCACTCATGGTAGACCTAAAATTCACCTTCCAAATGGGAAGACCCTAGAAATATCCCATACTGGAACTGTGTGTCTAAGAAACAACCTAAAGATGAAGAATGTTCTATACATTCCAGAGTTTCAGCACAACTTATTGTCTGTTAGCAAACTTATGCAAGACAATGAATGTAGATTAAACTTTCACTCTGAACTACGTGTTATTCAGGATTGTGCTACGCAGACAACTAAAGCTGTAGGGAAAGCAGCAGGGGGATTATTTTACCTAGTAGGAGCAGAAGGAAGAAGAAATGAAGGCGAAGAAAAAACCATTAAGCCAAGAATGATAAAGCCTATCAAGTTCACTCACAAGTAGCTAACAATGTTATGTTGCACAAAGATGCTAAGTGTAATGTAGCTAAGTTAAATGAGTGTAACTTATGGCACAACAGGTTGGGACATGCACCTATGAATAGAATTTACAAAACTGGTTGTGTACCTAATTTAAGTTATGCCAGACATGATGTATGTTTGACATGCCCTCTTGCTAAATTCACTAAATTGCCATATGCTGCTAGCTTGTCTTGTGCAAAATCTATATTTGAATTGATCCACATTGATATATGGAGCCCCTATAAGGTCTGCACTAGAGAGTCCTACATGTACTTCCTAACAATTGTGGATGACCACTCTAGAGCCACATGGGTTAATCTCATAAAGCTTAAGTCAGATGCTTATGCTGTTGTTAGAAGGTTTTGATAAGTCATATTTATAAATAGTTTTTAGGTGCATTTAGGTTGCATTTTAGAGCATTTAGTTTCATATTTAGGTTCATTATTGCATTATATTCTTAAGTTATGATTTTCTACTCCTATTCGGTATGTTTTCTTGTTTTTGATGAATTTCAGGCATTGATAACGTATTTGGAGTATGATTAGCTAAGCTTGAGGATTAGGAGCACTTGGAAAGGAGTTACAATGCATAAGGATCGTATGGATATGTCATAGTACGAGTTTGAGCAAAAACGAAGCGGAAAAATCATTAGAAGAATTGTGAAAAGGAGTCACATCTACTCTTCTGAACATAACTTTTGATGTGCTTATTAAAATCGAGTAATTCAAGCAGATATGGAAACTAGACTTGAAGAGCTTTCCAACGATAGGTGGCATGCCCCGAGGAGACTTCTAGTCAAGGAGTTATGCCTTTCAGAAGATTGCACTGTTTCTGCTGGAATCTGCCACGCGTACGTGCGGATGACTAATCCGCCCATTAATGATTTAATTAAGACTTTCCTTATCTTGTAAAATTACTTTCTTAATCATATTAGGTTAAAGAATATTATTTAGATAGGTTTTCATTCTTTTCTCTCTCCTCCTCTTCCTCTCTCACGTTATTTTTCTAGTTTTAGGTTTTAGTTTTCTCTCTTTCTCTCTTTCTCTCTAGTTTTGAGTGAAAACCCTAGTTTTTATTCTTCTTCATTAATTCATGATTTCTTTTAGTTTCTTTCCTTGATTTCTTTCATTATGTTTTTCTTTGTAGTTTTAGATTTCATTATTTATTTCATGATAGAGTAGTTTTTATTTCTAGGGTTTGGGAATTCATGTTTATATGATATGATTATTGATTGATATTTATTCATGGTTTGATTAATTATTGATTTCTCTAATTGATTAGTGTTTTTTGTTAATCTTGCAATTGATCAATTGTCTGATTAAATATTGCTAATATAGAGTCATAGATCGAGAGATAGTACTCTTTAGAGGTTTACCTACAATTAGCAAATTTGATTATGTTGAGCGACCGTACTAGCATATGTTGATTTGATTTGAGAGCGTTAATGCCTGATCAAGGATTAACCTGTGCTCTAGATATCTGATTGATTGAACTATTAATGATATTTTGATAGATTATAGGTATAAACATGGTGAACCATTACCCTAGATCCTTTTTAGTTTGATTTTCGTAGTTTGATTAGTTTAGAACTTTAATTCAATTATTCCTGATCTTGTTTAGTTTCTCCATATCTTAGAAGCTAGATTAAAACGATCATCTCTTTGTGGATTCGACCCTACTTACCCTACTACATTGTTAGAAGGTTTTGCAGGAATTATCTTTGACGGGTGTACGACAACCTATCAGGTTTGTACTGTTTGCAAGAAATCAGTTTCAGGCAAAAGTGAAAATAGTGAGATCTGACAATGCCCTTGAGTTTGATGATGCAAATTGCAAGAAATTTTTTGGAGATCTGGGAATTACACATCAGACTACATGTGTAGACAAACCTCAGCAAAATGGAAGATGTGAAACAAAGCATAGAAACATTCTTGAGATGGCTAGGGCCCTTAGGTTCCAAGCAGGATTGCCTCTATGTTATTGGGGGGACTGTGTGCTAACTGCCACCAACATAACTAACAAGTTGCCATCCAATATTGTGAACAACAAATCACCCTATGAGATGGTGTTTCAAAAAAAAAACCTAACTACAGCCTCATGAAATCATTTGGTTGCCTAGCGTTAGCCTACAATCCAATCTCTCATAAGGATAAATTTTACCCAACTTGGAGTGTTCCATGTGTATTCTTGGGCTATCCAATGAACAAAGGTATACTCTCCTGAATTTATTAAACAAACAAATATTCACCTCCAAGGATGTCAAATTTCATGAAGACATATTATATTCCCATATAACATACACTCATCTCAATCTCCTTACAACCACCCTCTGCTTGTGAGCATGCCCCACACCTCTCAACCAACACACAAACCCTCCAACTCTTGAATTTGACCTGGATTTTGCAAATCAGGAGGAAGCAACTACAACAGCTCCTTCATCCCCACCTAGACAACTCTCTCCCAACCAGTAATCTCCATCCCCACCTAGACAAACCTCTCCCAATCAGCCATCTCCTCCTGCCCCCTCCTCCCACACTTAGAAGATCATACAGACTTCACAAAGAACCCTCCTGGCTAGCTGATTATGTGTGTGACTCCCAAGCTTCACACACACACCAACCTGCCACCCACATAGCCAACCTTGCTAATCCAACCTCAGTTCGCAACCTTTCTAGCTCACACTGCCAACGTCATTGATCCTATCTACTTTAAAGATGCAATTAAACATTCCCACTGGGTACAGGCTATGAACGAGGAACTACAAGCCATTGAACACAATGAAACAGGGGATATCACCACTCTCCCACCAGACAAGAAGGCCATAGGATGTAAATGGTTGTTTAAAACCAAACACAATCCAGATGGCAGCATAGACAGGCACAAGGCTAGGCTAGTCATCCTAGGCTGCAAATAACAATATGGCATATACTACCAGGAGACTTTTGCCCCTGTAGCCAAGCTAACCACAGTCAGATCCCTGCTGGCAATAGCAGCCATTGAAGGCTGGGACATCATTCAAATGGATGTTAAAAATGCCTTCTTGCATGGTGAACTATTTGAACATGTGTATATGCAAATTCCCACTGGTTACACAACATTACACAGTAGGGTTTCAGTTGATCCTACATGCTCTACCTCACTCAAACCTGTCTCAAATAGAGTATGCAAGCTAAGAAAATCCCTCTATGGTCTTAAGCAAACTCCTAGGCAATGGTTTGCCAAACTCTCAAGTGTTGTCAAGGACTATGGCTTCACTCAATCCAAAACAGATTACTCACTCTTCATCAAAAACACCACTCACTCTCTTGTTGTCATCTTGGTGTATGTAGAAGACCTTCTCATAGCAGGAAATGACACTCAAGTCATTTCCCATGTGAAGCAATATTTGTCCTCAGCATTCCACATGAAAGATCTGGGGGCACTAAGATACTTTCTGGGTATAGAAGTTGATAGATCCAATCAAGGATTCTTTATCTCTCAAAAGAAGTACGCTACTGACCTTGTGAAGGAATATGGCATGCATAAAGCCAAACCTGTTAAACTCCCTTTAAAAGCCAATCTCAAGCTTACTGCAGACATGGGTGATCCTCTTCCTCACCTCACTGAGTATCAAAGGCTAGTAGGTAGGCTTATTTATCTGACCATCTAAAGGCCAGACATTACCTATGTTGTCCACATCCTCAGCCAATTCATGCACAAACGCACTACAGTGCATTTGCAAGCAGCTAAAAGAATCCTCAGGTACATCAACAACTCCCTAGGCCAAGGCATTCTTCTAGCTTCTCACTCAAGTGCTCAACTAACAGCCTATTGTGATAGTGACTGGGCTGGATGCCCCATGACCAGAAGGTCCACTACAGGCTTTTGCCTCTTATTGGGTTCCTCTACTCTCTCTTAGAAATCCAAGAAACAACATGTTGTTGCCAGATCGTCAGCTGAAGCTGAGTACAGGGCCATGGCCCTCGTAGCCTATGAAGTTACTTGGGTCTCTCAACTCTTAAGAGAATTGGGTCTGAAACACCTTCCACCTACAGTCATGCACTGTGACAACAAGGCAACCCTCTCTATAGCTGTCAACCTTGTTCAACATGACAGAACAAAGCATGTGGAGCTTGAGTGTCACTTCATTCGAGATAAAATATCAGAAGGCCTCATCACCACCAGATATGTACCAACTTCTGAACAGGTTGCATATGTCTTTACTAAGCCCCTCACCATCTCTCAACATACTCATTTACTATCCAAGCTAGGAGTTCTTTCCAATCCCTCTTAGCTTGAAGAGGAGTGAAGAGAAGGAGGCACGTTCTATTGTCAGTAGCACTACCTACATATTTGTTTTTGTAGTATCATTCTTACATTGTACTAGGTGACTGTTATTTTATCTTTTAGTCATTTAATTCCGAGGATCATGTGCTGATCCTCTGCACTATTGTACACTGCAGTTAGCAGTGGTGATGGTGGAGGGTGTCACCTCTTGTCTTTCTCTCTTTCTCTACCTATATAATGCTAAACTTGTAATAGGTCCGTTCAAGAGTGATAATACAAAAATATATCTCCATTCCTCTATCAGTTTTCTCTCCTTACCTTGATGCAAATATCAAAGTTTTCAATTTATAATCCAATTAATGTATTGGTAAAGGCGCACAATCAAAATAGAAAAGATAAAAAAATTCAGAGTGAGTATTGTTTTTGTATGCCATTATTTGTCTGCGACTCTGCGTCATGAAGAGCTGCTGCAAGATGTTGTTGTTGCTTCAATTACTAACTTGCCATGACTTTGTTAAAGAAGCATGAGTATTGTTGTTGTATGGTGTAAAGCTTGTATATATATTTTCATGGAAATAATACATGAGTTTTTGTATTATGACTTGTTACTGTATGTTTGTAGCTTAAAGCTTGCGTTTTAGACTATGTGGATGAGTGTGAATTTTATTTTTAGGGTGATTTAAAATTATTTAGATTATAAAAATATTGATTTGCTTGGTTTCCATGTTAATCGACGTTCTAGTATTCGAGTGAGAATATTATTATTGGCTTTAGCATTAGGGTCGGGGTGGCAGTGGATCCCCGACCCATACCCTGTTGGACCCACTCGAGTCTCGGTCTAAGTTTTTTAGATCAAATGGGTCTGAGTCTAGATGTCGTTAGGTTGAGTTTGGGTCTGGGTTTAAATGATGTTGGGTTGAATCTGGGTATGAGTCCAATCATGCTGGCCTCATATCCGACCCATGGACTAGTTTATAATTTTTTTCAAAAAATAAAAATGTAGAAATGGCAAAATGATTTATCTGCTCATAAAGTAAGACTATATTCTCTAAAAATAAAATTAATGACGAAATGGTGGAGAATTAAGCTAATTAAATTTTTAGATATTACTATATACTGAAATATATAATACTTTTGTAGACATCTTTGGTATTATGTATGTTTAATAGTCTTACTAAACTTTTATATTAAAAATATGTTTCGATAGTACATTCTTGAGTTATTTAATTTTATTACTTGATTTTAGCGCTACATCGTGTATATGTAAAAAGGTTTGGCAAAAAAGCGTATATATGAAAGGATATTGAGCATAAAAAAATCTTAAGTATTTATTTTGGACCAAGACCCGCTAGATCCAACGGATTTATGTAAAGGGTCTAAATTTTTTCGGCCCAGCGGGTCTAGGTCCAGGTCGAAAAAATCGGCTATGGATCTGAGTCTTGCTGGACCCGCCTAACATCCGACCATTGTCATCCCTGTTTAGCACCGAACGTATTATGACAATCATTGTAATTAAGCTTATACATAAACTTAGACAACAAGTATGAGTTGTTTGGTGTGAGTTATTTCATTTTGGTTCTTGAAATTGTTTTCAAGCTATTGTAAATATTTCTATTATTTTCTAGTTCTACGGAGAGTTAAAATGTAGTTCAGAGTTAATGTTATTAACAATATTATTATTATTGTTGATGTTGTTATTGTTGTTGTTGTTGTTGTTGTTGTTGTTGTTGTTGTTGTTGTTGTTGTTGTTGTGGTTGTGGTTGTTGTTGTTGTTGTTGTTGGTTGTTGTTGTTGTTGTTGTTGTTGTTGTTGTTGTTGTGTTTGTGGTTGTGGTTGTTGTGGTTGTGGTTGTTGTTGTTGTGGTTGTTGGGCTGGTTGTTGTTGTTGTTGTTGTTGTGGTTGTTGTTGTGGTTGTTGTTGTGGTTGTTGTTGTTGTTGTTGTTGTTGTTGTTGTTGTTGTTGTTGTTGTTGTTGTTCTTGTGGTTGTTGTGGTTGTTGTTGTTGTTCTTGTTGTTGTTGTTGTTGTTGTGGTTGTTGTGGTTGTTATTGTGGTTGTTGTTGTTGTTGTGGTTGTTGTTGTTGTTGTTGTTGTTGTTGTTGTTGTGGTTGTTGTGGTTGTTGTTGTTGTGGTTGTTGTTGTTGTTGTTGTTGTTGTGGTTGTTGTTGTTGTGGTTATTGTGGTTGTTGTTGTTGTTATTGTTGTTGTTGTTGTTGTTGTTGTTGTTGTTGTTATTGTTGTTGTGGTTGTTGTGGTTGTTATTGTGGTTGTTGTTGTTGTTGTTGTTGTTGTTGTTGTTGTTGTTGTTGTGGTTGTTGTTGTTGTGGTTGTTATTGTTGTGGTTGTTGTTGTTGTTGTTGTTGTGGTTGTTGTGGTTGTTGTGGTTGTTGTGGTTGTTGTTGTTGTTGTTGTTGTTGTTTGTTGTTGTTGTTGTTGTTGTTGTTGTGGTTGTTGTTGTTGTGTTGTTGTTGTTGTGTTGTTGTTGTTGTTGTTGTTGTTGTGTGTTGTTGTTGTTGTTGTTTTGTTGTTGTTTGGTTGTTGTTGTTGTTGTGGTTGTTGTTGTGGTTGTTGTTGTGTTGTTGTTGTTGTG